>NC_134359.1:289135012-289312512 GCF_048569485.1 Anomaloglossus baeobatrachus | reverse complement strand
GGGCCTGAGAACAGAGAGGGGAGAGAGAGAGCGGGCCTGAGAACAGAGAGGGGAGAGAGAGAGCGGGCCTGAGAACAGAGAGGGGAGAGAGAGAGCGGGCCTGAGAACAGAGAGGGGAGAGAGAGAGCGAGCCTGAGAACAGAGAGGGGAGAGAGAGCGAGCCTGAGAACAGAGAGGGGAGAGAGAGAGCGGGCCTGAGAACAGAGAGGGGAGAGAGAGAGCGAGCCTGAGAACAGAGAGGGGAGAGAGAGAGCGAGCCTAAGAGCACAGAGAGGGGAGAGAGAGAGCGGGCCTGAGAACAGAGAGGGGAGAGAGAGAGCGAGCCTGAGAACAGAGAGGGGAGAGAGAGAGCGAGCCTGAGAACAGAGAGGGGAGAGAGAGAGCGAGCCTGAGAACAGAGAGGGGAGAGAGAGAGCGAGCCTAAGAGCACAGAGAGGGGAGAGAGAGAGCGGGCCTGAGAACAGAGAGGGGAGAGAGAGAGCGAGCCTAAGAGCACAGAGAGGGGAGAGAGAGAGCGGGCCTGAGAACAGAGAGGGGAGAGAGAGTGCGAGCCTAAGAGCACAGAGAGGGGAGAGAGAGAGCGAGCCTGAGAACAGAGAGGGGGGAGAGAGAGCGAGCCTGAGAACAGAGAGGGGAGAGAGAGAGCGAGCCTAAGAGCACAGAGAGGGGAGAGAGAGAGCGGGCCTGAGAACAGAGAGGGGAGAGAGAGAGCGAGCCTGAGAACAGAGAGGGGAGAGAGAGAGCGAGCCTGAGAACAGAGAGGGGAGAGAGAGAGCGATCCTGAGAACAGAGAGGGGAGAGAGAGAGCGAGCCTGAGAACAGAGAGGGGAGAGAGAGAGCGAGCCTGAGAACAGAGAGGGGAAAGAGAGAGCGATCCTGAGAACAGAGAGGGGAGAGAGAGAGCGAGCCTGAGAACAGAGAGAGGAGAGAGAGCGCGGGCCTAATAGCACAAAGAGGGGAGAGAGAGCGAGCCTAAGTGTACAGAGAGGGGAGAGAGAGAGCGGGCCTTAGAACAGAGAGGGGGAGAGAGAGTGCGAGCCTAAGAGCACAGAGAGGTGAGAGCGAGCGGGCCTAATAGCACAAAGAAGGGAGAGAGCGCGAGGCTAAGAGCACAGAGAGGGGAGAGAGAGCGTGAGGCTAAGAGCACAGAGAGGGGAGAGCGCGCGCGAGGCTAAGAGCACAGAGAGGGGAGAGAGAGGGCGAGAGCCTAAGAGCACAGAGAGGGGAGAGAGAGCGAGCTTAAGGGCACAGAGAGGGGAGAGAGAGCGCGAGGCTAAGAGCACAGAGAGGGGAGAGAGGGCGAGAGCCTAAGAGGACAGAGAGGGGAGAGAGGGCGAGAGCCTAAGAGGACAGAGAGGGGAGAGAGGGCGAGAGCCTAAGAGCACAGAGAGGGGAGAGAGAGTGCGAGCCTAAGAGCACAGAGAGGTGAGAGCGAGCGGGCCTAATAGCACAAAGAAGGGAGAGAGCGCGAGGCTAAGGGCACAGAGAGGGAAGAGAGAGCGCGAGGCTAAGAGCACAGAGAGGGGAGAGAGAGCGTGAGGCTAAGAGCACAGAGAGGGGAGAGCGCGCGCGAGGCTAAGAGCACAGAGAGGGGAGAGAGAGGGCGAGAGCCTAAGAGCACAGAGAGGGGAGAGAGAGCGCGAGAGCCTAAGAGCACAGAGAGGGGAGAGAGAGCCTAAGAGCACAGAGAGGGGAGAGAGAGCGAGCTTAAGGGCACAGAGAGGGGAGAGAGAACGCGAGGCTAAGAGCACAGAGAGGGGAGAGAGAGGGCGAGAGCCTAAGAGCACAGAGAGGGGAGAGAGAGCCTAAGAGCACAGAGAGGGGAGAGAGAGCGAGCTTAAGGGCACAGAGAGGGGAGAGAGAACGCGAGGCTAAGAGCACAGAGAGGGGAGAGAGGGCGAGAGCCTAAGAGCACAGAGAGGGGAGAGAGAGCGCGAGAGCCTAAGAGCACAGAGAGGGGAGAGAGAGGGCGAGAACCTAAGAGCACAGAGAGGGGAGAGAGAGCGCGAGAGCCTAAGAGCACAGAGAGGGGAGAGAGAGGGCGAGAGCCTAAGAGCACAGAGAGGGGAGAGAGAGGGCAAGAGCCTAAGAGAACAGAGAGGGGAGAGAGAGCGCGAGAGCCTAAGAGCACAGAGAGGGGAGAGAGAGGGCGAGAGCCTAAGAGCACAGAGAGGGGAGAGAGAGGGCGAGAGCCTAAGAGCACAGAGAGGGGAGAGAGAGCGCAAGGCTAAGAGCACAGAGAGGGGAGAGAGAGCGCAAGGCTAAGAGCACAGAGAGGTGAGAGAGAGCGCGCGAGGCTAAGAGCACAGAGAGGGCGCGAGAGCCTAAGAGTAAAGAGAGGCGACAGAGTGTGGGCCTAAGAGCACAGAGAGGGGAGAGAGAGGGCGAGAGCCTAAGAGCACAGAGAGGGGAGAGAGAGGGCGAGAGCCTAAGAGCACAGAGAGGGGAGAGAGAGCGCAAGGCTAAGAGCACAGAGAGGTGAGAGAGAGCGCGCAAGGCTAAGAGCACAGAGAGGGCGCGAGAGCCTAAGAGTAAAGAGAGGCGACAGAGTGCGGGCCTAAGAGCACAGAGAGGGGAGAGAAAGCAAGCCTGAGAACAAAGAGGGGAGAGAGAGCAAGCCTGAGAACAAAGAGGGGAGAGAGAGCAAGCCTGAGAACAAAGAGGGGATAGAGAGAGCGGGCCTAAGAGCACAAAGAGGGGAGAGAGAGCGCGAGAGCCTAAGAGCACAAAGAGGGAAGAGAGTGGGCATAACAACACAGAGTGGCGGGAGAGAGTGGGCCTAAGAGCACGGGAGAGATGGGTCGAGAGAGGGCCTAAGAGCACATGGGTTTGTAGAGCAGGCTGAGTTCCTTTTCCCAGTTGCCTCCTGCACTGCTCACCTGTATCAGGGCCAAGACTTTATCCTGCACAATGGTCGGGGGGTTATTCTTAGGAGAGATGATCTTCACCAGGACACCATCTATAAAGTCGCGATGGGTCACGAGGACGTGAAATCGGTGGCCGCAATTCTTCACACAAGTCTCCAACACCTGAAGAAATGGCAGAGAAACATAACATTAGCATTTTTATTACTATCCTCAACATCTTTGCATCCGGTCAGTAAATGGGAAGATTCTTCTTTCCGTCCAGTGGCTGTGACCTGTGCGGACCGGACACGTCTCACTGCTGAGAGACTGTAACGGGTGCCTATACTGTATACACCAAGAGCACAGACCCGTCAATATCTCAGAGTAGGTAACGTGCGGCAGTCTGGAGTCCGCTCTGATACATTACACATATTAAAAAAGTGGCGGCCCTTTTGATCAGGTGACCACAATCCGTACCGTCAGCGCCAGCATCACTTCTCTGTAGTTCTTGTTACCGTTCAGCCTTTTCTTCAGGGCTCGGATTGCATCTTTTGGCCTAAGGGGAAAATAAAGGGAATTAAAAATAGTTTGGGGTCCAATTTCTTTATGGTAACATCACTCCCCCCCAACCCCCCCCATCAAGTGCAATAAATCAAGTTTCTATTAAACAGCCAGACCACGATTGCTTTTTACGTGGCATTGAAACGATTGGTTGCCACCTACGAAAATCTGAATGTAGCAGAGCAGACAGCCCGGGGACGACGACGCCGGCTCGGAGGCGACAGCCCGGGGACGACGACGCCGGCGCGGAGGCGACAGCCCGGGGGGGACGCCGCCGGCGCGGAGGCGACAGCCCGGGGGGGACCACCCCGGCGCGGAGTCGACAGCCCGGGGGGGACCACCCCGGCACGGAGTCGACAGCCCGGGGGGGACCACCCCGGCGCGGAGGCGACAGCCCGGGGGGGGACCACCCCGGCGCGGAGGCGACAGCCCGGGGGGGGACCACCCCGGCGCGGAGGCGACAGCCCGGGGGGGACTACCCCGGCGCGGAGGCAACAGCCCAGGGGGGACGATGCAGAGGCGACATCTTGGGGGGGGACGATGCAGACGCAGAGGCGACAGCTTGGGGGGGGGGACGATGCAGGCGCAGAGGCGACAGCTTCGGAACGACGCAGGCGCGGAGGCGACAGCCAGGGGACGACGACGCCGGCACGGAAGTGACAGCGCCGGTGCGGAGGCGACAGCCCGGGGACGACGAAGGCGCGGATGCAACAGCTTGGGAACGACGCCGGCGCGGATGCGACAGCCCGGATGACAGCATGAAGGTTACAGGCATTTATATGCACAGGGAACATTCTCGGATCAGTAATGACTCCGATGTGTCACAGGACCGGTCCGACGCCCCTTACATCCGATCTTGGCGCTGTACTTACCCTTCCTCCGTCTCGTTGATGATGTCACAAATCTCCATGTTCAGCGTCCAGTCCTCGCTCTGCAGGGAGCCATCTGTGGCTTTTTCTGCCAAAGAAATAAAAAAACAACAAAAAACAATAGACATTAATTGTTTTTGTTTTTTTTTTGCTTTTCTGGAAAAGATGGGTGATAATCAATATGGCAGCCATCACTCGGGGTGGTCACCCAGCTTTCCCTGACTGTAGTCTAAACTTTCAGAAAAACTTTTGGGGGTCCGTATACCGAGACCCTCCCAATAAATCAAAGACAAGCACAACAGAAAGTCTTGGGATCAGAACCTGGACCCCACACAGATCAATATGTCTGAGGATGATTCATTCACCGCCATTTTCAAGACCTATTCTTGCTGTCAGTGAACGGGAACAGCCACAATTCAACGAATTAAGCCATTTCCCGCTGATGGGTTTGTTACAATGTATCAGTGCAGGTAAGGAGCCACCAAAGCCTGAGGTTTATTAGAAATGCCTTCACTGATACACTGTGACAAACTGCAGCTGTGAGAAAAGGACTGAGACGGGTAATCATCTGAAGGTTTAGGTGAATTCACTGACAGCAAGCAGAGCCCCCCACAAAGAACAGAAATCCATCAACCACTGCTGTGAATGAAGCTGCTGCAGCGCCTCTTGCAAGCGCAGACTTACCTTTTTCCTTAACCTGCATCTATCAGACCCCCATTCATTACTATGCCCTCAGCCCCCTTATGTCGCCCCCTCCATTGTAACGCACCCATCAGCGCCGGCTGCGGCGGCCTCCACTCGGTGGCTCGGAGCTCTGCGGTGATGATATATCTCCAGGCGAGACGCAGCGTGGACAGCACCCAGTACAGAGTGATCATGGCTGCCCTGGGGAGGCCGAAGCGTCCGGCTCCTCATCTAAATCGCCCGCTGCATTCGGCGCCGCTGCAGCCCGTTTAACCCCTGATCTCCCCTGGAGGAGACGCTGCGGACGGGCGCAGTGCACTGGGGATACACAGGAGACGAGCCTCGCACTGCAGCACTGCACAGCTGTGGAGAAAACGCGCGGACACTGCAGAGTCAGCAAAGTCCCTGCGAAGCCATCACTCCGGCGTCGCTCCACCCAGATGCTGCACCGTCAGGAACTGCAATATGGGGGCTCCCCGACCCCGCGCGCTAAGAAGTGACATCACCGCAGCCCTCACAGACTGCAAGGGCCGTTTTATTTATTTATCTGCTCCGGGGAAAGCTGGGTGACAACCAACATGGCTGCCAAGCTTTGACCCTGGGTGACCAGATATATCTACACAAATGATGTGCAGCAACACGTATTGATGGAGGATTCAGGAAAGTCAGATGACGCCAGCAGCCATACTGATGGTCTCCAAGTGAATAAACGCCCAGATAAGACTGGAAACACTTTCCTGGAAAGCTGGGTGATCCCCAACATTACACGTCCATCCTGATAGACCAACTATGCAGATTTATCATTTAGGACTATAGGAAAGCTGGGTGGCAAACACCACGAGACTCAGAATGCTGGACATATTGGCTGTGACCCAGCTTTCCCAGAAACAGGCAGATTTATCAAAACACTGAAGGAAAAGCTGTATTGTCAACCAATCACAGCACAGCTTTCATTTTACCACAGCAGTGTAGCAACTAATCACAGCACAGCTTTCACTGTACCAAAGCAGTGTAGCAACCAATCACAGCGCAGCTTTCATTGTACCAAAGCAGTGTAGCAACCAATCACAGCGCAGCTTTCATTGTACCAAAGCAGTGTAGCAACCAATCACAGTGCAGCTTTCTTTTTACCACAGCAGTGTAGCAACCAATCACAGCGCAGCTGTCACTGTACCAAAGCAGTGTAGCAACCAATCACAGTGCAGCTTTCTTTTACCACAGCAGTGTAGCAAACCAATCACAGCGCAGCTCTCAATTTACCACAGAATAGTAACAAATCAAAGCCAGTAACTGTTGCCGCTAGCAACCAATCACAGAGCAGCTTTCATTTTACCCATCAGTGTAGCAGCCAACCACAGCATAGCTTTCATTTTACCACAGCAGTAAAAGAAATAGAAGTTCTACTAACTTTGTTGATGCTAGCAACCAATCACAAAGATGATATTTTACCACACCAGTGTAGCAACCAATCATAAAGAAGCTTTCATTTCACTTTAACACAGCAGTATAGCAACCAAACAGAGCAGCTTTCATTTTACCACAGAACTATAGCAACCAATTACAGTGCAGCTTTCATTTTACCACAGCAGTATAGCAACCAATTACAGTGCACCTTTCATTTTACCACAGCAGTATAACAACCAATTACAGTGCAGCTTTCAGTTTACCACAGCATAGTAACAAATCAAAGCCAGTAACTGTTGCCGCAAGCAGACAATCACAGAGCAGCTTTCATTTTACCCATCAGTGTAGCAGCCAACCACAGCATAGCTTTCATTTTACCACAGCAGTGAAAGAAATAGAAGTTACACTAGCTTTGTTGACGCTAGCAACCAATCACAAAGGTGATATTTTACAACACCAGTGTAACAACCAATCATAAAGCTTTCATTTCAACACAGCAGTATAACAACCACTTACACTGCTGTGATAAAACGACAGCTGTTTTGTATCGACAAATCACATCACAGCTTTCATTTTACCACAGCAGTATAGCAACCAATCACAGAGAAGCTTTCATTTTACCACAGCAGTGTAAGAAATGAAAGCGGAGTCATCTTTATTGTCCCTAGCAACAAATCACAGCAGATTTCATTTTACCACAGCAGAGCAGCAACCACTTACAGAGCAGCTTTTATTTGACACCTATGTAGTAGCCAGTCACAGCTCAGCTTTCATTTCACCACAACAGGGTAGTTATGTTTGTTGCTGTTAGGAACCAATCACAGAGCAGTTTCCATTTGACCCCAGCAGTGTAGCAACCAATAGGACCAGCTTTCACTTTACCACAGCTGTTTAAAAAAAAAAAAAAAAAAATGAAAGCTGCTCTCATTGGTTGCTACACTGCTGGCGTCCAATGAAAACTGCTCTGTGATTGGTTCCTAATGGCAATAAAGCTAACTACACTGTTGTGGTAAAATGAAAGCTGAGTTGTGATTGGCTGCTACATATAAATGAAGCCCATAGAAACTAAATAGACTGAGGGTTAAAAAACAAAGTGTGAACAGAGGCTTAAATGAGAAACCAGTACAAGGGACCCTAATATACACGGTGTGCGGACATAACGCAGCTCAAACTGCAAATACGCGGCAGTAATGTTTTTGTCATGGATTTTAGAGCCAATACACCTTAGAGTTTTCTGATAACGTCTACGAGACTCTTATAACAGTCCGGCATCATTATAAGCTGTGCTGTCCCTTTAAATAGTCAGGTCTTTATGGAGACGCAGTGAGATGAGGGGCAGGTTGTGGCCAGAGATGAATGGCTGATCAGCGGGGGACTGCAGAGCGGCTGCCAACAATTTATCAGGATATTTCATGCGGAAAATCAGATGTGAAGAAATCAATCCATCACTGCCAGGAGTCGCCGTACCGCACATCGCCCTGAATCACTCAGGGGCTCACATACTTTCACAACCTGGCACCATTATACCACACACAGGGTTAATCACCCTGCTTTCCATCCCTCGCCATCATCATGCTGCTGACAGTTTCCCCTTTAATTCCTAGTCATGCAGTTCACAGGACCTAAACGATCAGCGCCGGTCACCAAGACTGGACTGAAAATAATCTCAAAATTAAGACCTCTGCAGCTCTCTAACATTACACCATAGGCGTCACTAATAGGTGGTACAGCCCCTGCAACCATACAAGCGATGGGGGTGAAGTGACGCTCACCGGACCCTACAGTCATCTGTGTACACTGCCCTGACCACCAGAGGTAAACCAAGGACGAAGGAAGAAAAAAATTCAGAGAATGGTCTCATATGGGTGGAGTTTCCCTTTAAGCACAGTACGTTCTGCTATGGCCCGGGCCGCACCTCTGCACCCCGCCCGGGTACATGACGGCCCCCTGACATTCCAAACTAATCATTATTATTAGAAACTTTTTTTTTTACAAAAAGAACTCGTTGCACCAATATCCTACGGCTGCGTTCACCCGTCCATTTTTAATTTCAATGATTAATAATGTGCATAAAAAAAAAAAAATTAATAATCAACTGTCAAAACCTGGTACAACTTACAAACAAAACCAACACCAGTCACTAAAGGAGTCTGGTGTAATGGATAGCTGGCAGGTGTATACAGCGGTGTATAATGAGTATACAGGGCTATAGTGAGTATATGGGGTATATACAGCAGTGTATATAGAGGAGAATAGCAAGTATATGGGGTGTATACAGCACTGTATATGGAGGAGAATAGCAAGTATATGGGGTGTATACAGCACTGTATATGGAGGAGAATAGCAAGTATATGGGGTGTATACAGCGGTGTATATAGATTTGTATAGTGAGTCTATGGGGTGTTTACATAAGAGTACAGTGAGTATATGGGTTGTATACAGTGGTGTATATAGTGGAATATAGTGAGTATATGGGGTGAATACAGCAATGTATATAGACTAGTACAGCGAGTATATGGGGTGTATACAGCAGCGTATATAGAGGAGTATATGGGGTGTATACAGCAGCGTATATAGAGGAGTATAGTGAGTATATGGGGTGTATGCAGCTGTGTATATAGAGGAGTATAGTGAGTATATGGGGTGTATGCAGCTGTGTATATAGAGGAGTATAGTGAGTATATGAGGTGTATGCAGCTGTGTATATAGAGGAGTATAGTGAGTATATGGGGTGTATACAGATATGTATAGGAGTATAGTGAGTATGTGGTGTGTATACAGCAGTGTATATAGAGTATAGCGAGTATATGGGGTGTATACAGCTGTGTATATAGAGCAGTATAGCGAGTATATGGGGTGTATACAGCTGTGTATATATAAAGGAGTATAGTGAGTATATGGGGTGTATACAGCTGTGTATATAGAGGAGTATAGTGAGTATATGGGGTGTATACAGCTGTGTATATAGAGGAGTATAGTGAGTATATGGGGTGTATACAGCTGTGTATATAGAGGAGTATAGTGAGTATATGGGGTGTATACAGCTGTGTATATAGAGGAGTATAGTGAGTATATGGGGTGTATACAGCTGAGTATATAGAGGAGTATAGTGAGTATATGGGGTGTATACAGCTGTGTATATAGAGGAGTATAGTGAGTATATGGGGTGTATACAGCTGTGTATATAGAGGAGTATAGTGAGTATATGGGGTGTATACAGCTGTGTATATAGAGGAGTATAGTGAGTATATGGGGTGTATACAGCTGTGTATATAGAGGAGTATAGTGAGTATATGGGGTGTATACAGCGAGCATATCGGGTGTACAGAGCGATGTATATAGTGACCACAGGGGGTGTATACAGCTGTGTACATGGGCTGTATATAGTGAGTATATGGGGTCTATACAGCGGTGTTTATACAGGGGTATAGTGAGTGTATGGGGTGTATACAGCAGTGAGTATACGAGGTATATACAGCAGTGTGTATAGAAAAGTATAGTGAGTATAAGTAGGGGTATACAGCAGTGTATATAGTGAGTATATGGGGCAGAAAAGCAAATCCTGCTCACTGTGACTTGTATTTAGGAGGCAGATATCGGTGTCGGTGCGCAGATGAAATATCCGGCAGCACGTCCAAATGGATTAAAAAACTTATTAGTTTATTTCAAACTTTAAAAAATAAAGTTATATGGAATGGCGGAGGAATACAGACTGTGCACTACAGAGCCGCCATGCCATGTAACATAGAGCCCGCCATGCCACATAACATAGAGCCCGCCATGCCACATAACATAGAGCCGCCATGCCACATAACATAGAGCCGCCATGCCACATAACATAAAGCCCGCCATGCCACATAACATAGAGCCGCCATGCCACGTAACATAGAGCCCGCCATGCCACATAACATAGAACCCGCCATGCCACATAACATAGAACCCGCCATGCCACGTAACAGAGCCCGCCATGCCACGTAACATAGAGCCGCCATGCCACGTAACATAAAGCCCGCCATGCCACATAACATAGAGCCGCCATGCCACGTAACATAAAGCCCGCCATGCCACATAACATAGAGCCGCCATGCCACGTAACATAGAGCCCGCCATGCCACATAACATAGAACCCGCCATGCCACGTAACAGAGCCCGCCATGCCACGTAACATAGAGCCGCCATGCCACGTAACATAAAGCCCGCCATGCCACATAACATAGAGCCCGCCATGCCACGTAACATAGAGCCGCCATGCCACGTAACATAGAGCCGCCATGCCACGTAACATAGAGCCGCCATGCCACGTAACATAGAGCCGCCATGCCACGTAACATAAAGCCCGCCATGTCACGTAACATAAAGCCCGCCATGTCACGTAACAGAGCCCGCCATGCCACGTAACAGAGCCCGCCATGCCACGTAACAGAGCCGCCATGCCACGTAACAGAGCCGCCATGCCACGTAACAGAGCCGCCATGCCACGTAACAGAGCCGCCATGCCACGTAACAGAGCCGCCATGCCACGTAACAGAGCCGCCATGCCACGTAACAGAGCCGCCATGCCACGTAACAGAGCCGCCATGCCACGTAACATAGAGCCGCCATGCCACGTAACATAGAGCTGCCATGCCACGTAACATAGAGCCGCCATGCCACGTAACAGAGCCGCCATGCCACGTAACATAGAGCCGCCATGCCACGTAACACAGAGCCGCCATGCCACGTAACATAGAGCCGCCATGCCACGTAACAGAGCCGCCATGCCACGTAACAGAGCCGCCATGCCACGTAACAGAGCCGCCATGCCACGTAACATAGAGCCGCCATGCCACGTAACATAGAGCTGCCATGCCACGTAACATAGAGCCGCCATGCCACGTAACAGAGCCGCCATGCCACGTAACATAGAGCCGCCATGCCACGTAACACAGAGCCGCCATGCCACGTAACATAGAGCCGCCATGCCACGTAACAGAGCCCGCCATGCCATGTAACATAGAGCCGCCATGCCACGTAACATAGAGCCGCCATGCCATGTAACATAAAGCCCGCCATGTCACGTAACATAAAGCCGGCCATGCCACGTAACAGAGCCGCCATGCCATGTAACATAGAGCCGCCATGCCACGTAACAGAGCCGCCATGCCATGTAACAGAGCCGCCATGCCACGTAACATAGAGCCGCCATGCCACGTAACAGAGCCGCCATGCCACGTAACATAGAGCCGCCATGCCACGTAACATAGAGCCGCCATGCCACGTAACATGGTTTTTTTTAATTTTTAAATAAACTAAGAAGTTTTTTTTAATCCATTTGGATCCATTCCAGATTTCTATGCAATGAGTATATGGGGTGTATACAGAAGAGTACAGTGAGCATATGGGGTGTATACAATGGTGTATAGTGAGTATATGAGGAGGTGTATACAACACTATACATAGTGAGCATATGGGATGTATACAATGGTGTATATAAAAGGAGTATAGTGAGTATATAAGGTGTATACACGACTATACAGAGTATATGGGTTGTATATAATGAGTATATATAGCGGTGTATATAGAGAGGTATAGTGAGAATATGGGGTATATATACACAACGGTGTATATAGAGGAGTATATAGGATGTATACAGATGTTTATTCAGAAGTGTATATAGAGTATAGTGAGTATATGGGGTTATACAGCAGTGTATATAGAGGAGTATAGCGAGTATGCAGGATGTGTATAGAGCAGTATAGTGAGTACATGAGGTGTATATAGGAGGAGTATAGTGAGTATATGGGGTGTATACAGAGGTGTATATAGAGGGGTATACAGTGTTGTATATAGAGGAGTATAGTGAACATATTAGGTTTATACAGTGTATATAGAGGGGTATTGTGAGTATATGTGTGTATACAGAGGGGTATAGTGGGTAAATCGGGAGTATACAGAGGGGTATATAGAGGAGTACAGTAAGTATATGGAGTGTATACACTGGTGTATATGGGAAATACAGTGAGTATATAGGGTGTAAACAGCGGTGTATATAGAGACATATAGTGAGTATATGGTGTGTATACAGCAGAGTATATGGAAGAGTGTAGTGAGTATACAGTGATGTATATGGAGAGATATAGTGAGTATATGAGGTGTATACAGCGGTGTATATGGAAAGATATAGTGAGCATATGGATTGTATACAGCGGTGTATATAAAGGGGTATAGTGAGCATATGTTGTGCATACAGTAGTGTACATAGTGAGTATATGGGGTGTATAGGGAGGAGTATTTTCAGTATATGGAGTGTATACAGTGGTGTATATGGAGGAGTATAGGGAGTACATGGGGTGTATATGGAGTATAGTGGGTGTATGTGGTATATACAGCAGTATTTATAGATAAATATAGTGAGTATATAGGGTGTATACAGAGGAGATGGGGTGTATATGGGCTGTATGCAGCGCTGTATAGTGAGTATATGGGGTGTATACAGCAGTGTATAGTGAGTATATGGGGCGTATAGAGCAGAGTATAGTGAGTATATGGGGCGTATAGAGCAGAGTATAGTGAGTATATGGGGCGTATAGAGCAGAGTATAGTGAGTATATGGGGCGTATACAGCAGTGTATAGTGAGTATATGGGGCGTATACAGCAGTGTATAGTGAGTATATGGGGTGTATACAGCAGTGTATAGTGAGTATATGGGGCGTATACAGCAGTGTATAGTGAGTATATAGGGCGTATACAGCAGTGTATAGTGAGTATATAGGGCGTATACAGCAGTGTATAGTGAGTATATTGGGCGTATACAGCAGTGTATAGTGAGTATATTGGGCGTATACAGCAGTGTATAGTGAGTATATTGGGCGTATACAGCAGTGTATAGTGAGTATATTGGGCGTATACAGCAGAGTATAGTGAGTATATGGGGCGTATACAGCAGAGTATAGTGAGTATATGGGGCGTATACAGCAGAGTATAGTGAGTATATGGGGCGTATACAGCAGAGTGTAGTGAGTATATGGGGTGTATACAGCAGAGTGTAGTGAGTATATGGGGCGTATACAGCAGAGTATAGTGAGTATATGGGGCGTATACAGCAGAGTGTAGTGAGTATATGGAGCGTATACAGCAGTGTATAGTGAGTATATGGGGCGTATACAGCAGAGTGTAGTGAGTATATGGGGCGTATACAGCAGAGTGTAGTGAGTATATGGCGCGTATACAGCAGAGTGTAGTGAGTATATGGGGCGTATACAGCAGAGTGAAGTGAGTATATGGGGCGTATACAGCAGTGTATAGTGAGTATATGGGGTGTATACAGCAGTGTATAGTGAGTATATGGGGTGTATACAGCAGTGTATAGTGAGTATATGAGGTGTATACAGCAGAGTATAGTGAGTATATGGGGCGTATACAGCAGAGTATAGTGAGTATATGGGGTGTATACAGCAGAGTATAGTGAGTATATGGGGTGTATACAGCAGAGTATAGTGAGTATATGGGGTGTATACAGCAGTGTATAGTGAGTATATGGGGCGTATACAGCAGAGTATAGTGAGTATATGGGGTGTATACAGCAGAGTATAGTGAGTATATGGGGCGTATACAGCAGAGTATAGTGAGTATATGGGGTGTATACAGCAGAGTATAGTGAGTATATGGGGTGCATACAGCAGAGTATAGCGTATATATGGGGTGTATACAGCAGAGTATAGTGAGTATATGGGGCGTATACAGCAGTGTATAGTGAGTATATGGGGCGTATACAGCAGAGTGTAGTGAGTATATGGGGCGTATACAGCGGTGTATATTGAGTATATGGGGTGTATACAGCAGTGTGTAGTGAGTATATGGGGCGTATACAGCAGTGTGTAGTGAGTATATGGGGCGTATACAGCAGTGTATAGTGGGTATATGGGGCGTATACAGCAGTGTATAGTGAAAGAAACAAAAAGGATTTGCGACAACGCCAGTAGGTGAAAAAGTGATAAATTTTATTAACACGCAGGGTAGGTGAAATTGCGGCACAGGATAAAGGTGCGACAGCGGGTCACCGTATCTCCAGGATACGTTTGCACACCATATGAGTGTGCAAATAGAAAACTGTGACAATTAATATACAAGTGTATATAAATATAATTGTTAACCTACAACCACAGTTGGTCATAAGAACAGTACCATATCACATCCCAACCAGGTATACAGTGGATAATGAACCAAAATGGGACGTGATCACAAGGTAAAAAGCGGAGGGGGCTTGTGTAAAGCAGGAACTCATAGGGAATATGAGAACCAAAAGGGACCCTCAATTGAGCCACATCACCCACCAAAGTGGTATAAATAAACCACTATAACGCCCAAAGAGGGGAAGGTTATACCTGGGAGGATAATCCTGGAGTATGCGGAGACCAGCGTCTGCCCGACGGCCGTTTCGGCTGTCAAAAGCCTTCGTCAGGGGGAGTGGTTAGTGTAGGGAGGTGCTCGTTTAAAACCGGAGCATCAACCAATCATATTCGGCGGGCGATTGGTGACGCATGCAATCTCCCAGCAACCAGGGACGCCACTCGCTGGCCGCGTCACTCCCGTGCACGACACTTCCGGTCACATGACAGCCGGGCAGCGGTCACGTGAGCGGACGTCATACAGGGAGTCATAGCAACACAGCCACGCGATGACGTCCCGGTGCCAGCAAGGCGCATGCGTACTCACCCGGCGGAGATGACATAGCAGGAGAGGAGGGAAGGAGTCAACACCTCCATCATTATACCCGAAGTCAATGGTATAGTATACAAAATCAAGGGGCTGAGTTCAAATAGCTCCATCTATCCAATATATACAATATATATTATATAAGATATATAAGTACATAAATCTAATTACATTATGCCCAAAGAGAATAACTGTATATCATGGATAGTGGGACATTAGATACATCGCACCCAAATAAATGCGTATACAGCAGTGTATAGTGAGTATATGGGGCGTATACAGCAGTGTATAGTGAGTATATGGGGCGTATACAGCAGTGTATAGTGAGTATATGGGGTGTATACAGCAGTGTATAGTGAGTATATGGGGCGTATACAGCAGTGTATAGTGAGTATATGGGGCGTATACAGCAGTGTATAGTGAATATATGGAGGAGTATACAGCAGTGTATAGTGAATATATGGAGGAGTATACAGCAGTGTATAGTGAGTATATGGGGTGTATACAGCAGTGTGTAGTGAGTATATGGGGTGTATACAGCAGTGTATAGTGAGTATATGGGGTGTATACAGCAGTGTGTAGTGAGTATATGGGGTGTATACAGCAGTGTATAGTGAGTATATGGGGCGTATACAGCAGTGTGTAGTGAGTATATGGGGCGTATACAGCAGTGTATAGTGAGTATATGGGGCGTATACAGCAGTGTATAGTGAGTATATGGGGCGTATACAGCAGTGTATAGTGAGTATATGGGGCGTATACAGCAGTGTGTAGTGAGTATATGGGGTGTATACAGCAGTGTGTAGTGAGTATATGGGGCGTATACAGCAGTGTATAGTGAGTATATGGGGCGTATACAGCAGTGTATAGTGAGTATATGGGGCGTATACAGCAGTGTATAGTGAGTATATGGGGCGTATACAGCAGTGTATAGTGAATATATGGAGGAGTATACAGCAGTGTATAGTGAATATATGGAGGAGTATACAGCAGTGTATAGTGAGTATATGGGGTGTATACAGCAGTGTATAGTGAGTATATGGGGCGTATACAGCAGTGTATAGTGAGTATATGGGGCGTATACAGCAGTGTATAGTGAGTATATGGGGTGTATACAGCAGTGTATAGTGAGTATATGGGGTGTATACAGCAGAGTGTAGTGAGTATATGGGGTGTATACAGCAGAGTATAGTGAGTATATGGGGCGTATACAGCAGAGTATAGTGAGTATATGGGGTGTATACAGCAGTGTATAGTGAGTATATGGGGCGTATACAGCAGAGTATAGTGAGTATATGGGGTGTATACAGCAGAGTATAGTGAGTATATGGGGCGTATACAGCAGAGTATAGTGAGTATATGGGGTGCATACAGCAGAGTATAGTGAGTATATGGGGTGTATACAGCAGTGTATAGTGGGTATATGGGGCGTATACAGCAGTGTATAGTGAGTATATGGGGCGTATACAGCAGTGTATAGTGAGTATATGGGGCGTATACAGCAGTGTATAGTGAATATATGGAGGAGTATACAGCAGTGTATAGTGAATATATGGAGGAGTATACAGCAGTGTATAGTGAATATATGGAGGAGTATACAGCAGTGTATAGTGA
Source organism: Anomaloglossus baeobatrachus (assembly GCF_048569485.1). Classification (NCBI taxonomy): domain Eukaryota; kingdom Metazoa; phylum Chordata; class Amphibia; order Anura; family Aromobatidae; genus Anomaloglossus; species Anomaloglossus baeobatrachus. The sequence continues at coordinate 289,295,839 of NC_134359.1, read as the reverse complement.
ATATATGGAGGAGTATACAGCAGAGTGAAGTGAGTATATGGGGCGTATACAGCAGTGTATAGTGAGTATATGGGGCGTATACAGCAGTGTATAGTGAGTATATGGGGCGTATACAGCAGTGTATAGTGAGTATATGGGGCGTATACAGCGGTGTATAGTGAGTATATGGAGGAGTATACAGCAGTGTATAGTGAGTATATGGGGCGTATACAGCGGTGTGTAGTGAGTATATGGGGCGTATACAGCGGTGTATAGTGAGTATATGGGGTGTATACAGCAGTGTATAGTGAGTATATGGGGTGTATACAGCAGTGTATAGTGAGTATATGGGGCGTATACAGCGGTGTATAGTGAGTATATGGGGCGTATACAGCGGTGTATAGTGAGTATATGGGGCGTATACAGCGGTGTATAGTGAGTATATGGAGGAGTATACAGCAGTGTATAGTGAGTATATGGGGCGTATACAGCGGTGTATAGTGAGTATATGGGGCGTATACAGCAGTGTATAGTGAGTATATGGGGCGTATACAGCAGTGTATAGTGAGTATATGGGGCGTATACAGCAGTGTATAGTGAGTATATGGGGTGTATACAGCGGTGTATAGTGAGTATATGGGGCGTATACAGCGGTGTATAGTGAGTATATGGGGCGTATACAGCAGTGTATAGTGAGTATATGGGGCGTATACAGCGGTGTATAGTGAGTATATGGGGTGTATACAGCGGTGTATAGTGAGTATATGGGGCGTATACACCAGTGTATAGTGAGTATATGGAGGAGTATACAGCGGTGTATAGTGAGTATATGGGGCGTATACAGCGGTGTATAGTGAGTATATGGAGGAGTATACAGCGGTGTATAGTGAGTATATGGGGTGTATACAGCGGTGTATAGTGAGTATATGGGGTGTATACAGCAGTGTATAGTGAGTATATGGGGCGTATACAGCGGTGTGTAGTGAGTATATGGGGCGTATACAGCAGTGTATAGTGAGTATATGGGGTGTATACAGCAGTGTATAGTGAGTATATGGGGTGTATACAGCGGTGTATAGTGAGTATATGGGGTGTATACAGCAGTGTATAGTGAGTATATGGGGCGTATACAGCAGTGTATAGTGAGTATATGGGGCGTATACAGCGGTGTATAGTGAGTATATGGGGTGTATACAGCGGTGTATAGTGAGTATATGGGGCGTATACACCAGTGTATAGTGAGTATATGGAGGAGTATACAGCGGTGTATAGTGAGTATATGGGGCGTATACAGCGGTGTATAGTGAGTATATGGAGGAGTATACAGCGGTGTATAGTGAGTATATGGGGCGTATACAGCGGTGTATAGTGAGTATATGGGGTGTATACAGCAGTGTATAGTGAGTATATGGGGTGTATACAGCAGTGTATAGTGAGTATATGGGGTGTATACAGCAGTGTATAGTGAGTATATGGGGTGTATACAGCAGTGTGTAGTGAGTATATGGGGTGTATACAGCGGTGTATAGTGAGTATATGGGGATTATACAGCAGTGTATAGTGAGTATATGGGGTGTATACAGCAGTGTATAGTGAGTATATGGGGTGTATACAGCAGTGTATAGTGAGTATATGGGGTGTATACAGCAGTGTATAGTGAGTATATGGGGTGTATACAGCGGTGTATAGTGAGTATATGGGGCGTATACAGCGGTGTGTAGTGAGTATATGGGGCGTATACAGCGGTGTGTAGTGAGTATATGGGGATTATACAGCGGTGTATAGTGAGTATATGGGGTGTATACAGCAGAGTATAGTGAGTATATGGGGTGTATACAGCGGTGTGTAGTGAGTATATGGGGATTATACAGCGGTGTATAGTGAGTATATGGAGGAGTATACGGAGGGCTATATGGGTGTATATAATGCCATATTCATGCACGGTAGAGGACACGGCCGGGCTGCGGCCTCTTACCGATGCACTGCCCCACCGGGGTGCTGTACGGGTTCCCCAGTAGAAACTCCATCTTGATGACAACAAACAGCCGGCCTTCGCGATGGCTCCCACAGACAAGACGAGGTCCCGCCTCCTCTCTGTGACTATTGGATAAATTTATTGCTCATCTTCAACTATTGGTCTACAAATTTGTCTATCAACATCAATCCCCGCCCTTTTTTCCCGAAAATAAGCATCATCGACATCTGAATGGACAATGCTCCTGTCACTCATTAGATATAAAGAATTTTCGACCAATTAGAAATGGACATAAACTGCTCTAAATATCGTCTTATCCCGCCTCCGGCCAGGATGACAGGACCAGGCCCCGCCTATTAATGCTGATTGGCCAACAGACCGTGACATTGCTTGGTCACAGTAACTGCCCGCCCTCCCTTGACGTCATTTGACTAACCATAACTATTGGCTAACACGAATTGAATGCTAAAACTTTATTTGTTCCTTGTTCATTACATCGGATGCATATTCATTGGTCGATGGTTATCACGTGGCCGTTTCCCTTAGTTACCAAGCAGACGCTTTGCAGCTTTTGCAGATCATCTGAAAGGTAAAAAAAATGGAAGGGTTTTTTTTTTCCAATGTATTTACTTGATGAAGGTGGTGACATTTTTTTTTTCATTTTTAGGGGAAATAAGGGGAATCCGAGCGCCATGTACGACACCGCGGAGCCGAACGTGATAGACGACGAGATGCTGAGAAACGCCGTGGAGGAGCAAGGACCGCGGGGGGAGGCCGGCCGCATCGCCAAGACGGAGGGCATCAGCTTCATGGACGTGGCCGGCCTGCGCCTGGACTTCAGAAGTGAGAAATGTCCGCCACTGCATCCACGCCGCCCTGGTGGTCATATTCCCGCCGCTGCGTCCATGCCGCCCTAGGGGCCACATTCCATCGCCACGTCCATGCCGCCCTAGGGGCCACATTCCATCGCCACGTCCATGCCACCCTAGGGGCCACATCCCGTTGCCGCGTCCACACCACCCTAGGGGCCAGATCCCTTCTGCTGCGTCGATGCCGCCCTAGGGGGCCACATCTCGTCGCCATGTCCACGCCGCCCTATGGGCCACATCCCTGCCACCGTGTCCACGCCACCCTAGGAGCCACATTCCATCGGCACATCCACGCCGCTCTAGGGGCCACATCCCCACCGCGTCCATGCCACCCTAGGGGCCACATTCCATCGGCACATCCACTCCGTCCTAGGGGCCACATCCCCTCGCCGCGTCCACACCACCCTAGGGGCCAGATCCCCGCTGCTGCGTCCATGCCGCCCTAGGGGGCCACATCCCGTCGCCATGTCCACGCCGCCCTATGGGCCACATCCCTGCCACCGTATCCACGCCACCCTAGGGGCCAGATCCCCACCGCCGCGTCCACACCACCCTAGGGGGGCACATCTTGTCGTCGCATCCACACCACCTTAGGGGCCACATCCCCGCCTCCGTGTCCATGCCGCCCTATGGTCCACATCCCCGCTAATGCGTCTACGCCGCCCCAGGGGCCAGATTCCCGCCACCGCATCCAAACCGCCCTAGAAGCCAGAATCCATGCCGCCCTTGGGGCCAGAATCCCCGCTGCCGCATCCATGCCGACCTGGGTGTCAGATCCCCGCCGCCGCGTTCACGCCACCCTAGGGGCCAGATCCCCGCCGCCGCGTACACGCCGCCCTAGGGACCAGAATTCACGCCGCCGCATCCCCGCCACCGCATCTACACCGCCTTAGAGGAAGATCTCCACCGCTGTGTCCATGCCGCCCTAGGGGCCAGATCCCCGCTGCCATGTCCTCGCTGCTCTATGGGCCAGATCCCCGCCGCTGTGTCCATGCCGCCCTAGGGGCCAGATCCCCGCTGCCATGTCCTCGCTGCTCTATGGGCCAGATCCCCGCCGGCTCCTCCTCACTTCCATTTTTCCTCCTTCCAGGAGATATAAGGTTTCTTTGTCCCGTCCGTACAGATCTATCGACGCTTGCTTTTTACGGTACAAGCTGCAGTTTCATCATCCCCACTTTGGGGTCCACACGAGTTTTTCATCTCCTTTTATTCCCTTGCTTAAGAAGGAGTATTAACGATAAAACAGCGATCGTGATATTTTTACTTTCTGCGCTCATTGTATGGGCTAAATATTATATTTTTTTAGCTCAGACAAGTTCACAAATCACCAAACAAAATATGGGGGAGTTTTTTTTAGCTTTTATTTGAAGGGAGCGAGGAGTGATACGGATTTTTACAAATTTTTTTAATATTTATACTGTGTCTTATATTATGTTTGGCTCCAAAGGAATTGCTAGGGCTTAGTTTCAGGAGACGTCTTAGATTTTTTCTTGGTGTCAGTGATTTGGTTTCCCATTAATGCCAAAATAAATATTCTCCCCTTCCCCCACCCACCCCTCTGTGCCAGCGTCAGTGATTGGGTTACCCATTAATGACAATTCAATATTCACCCCTTCCCCTGCCCACCCCTCTGTGCAGGCAACAGTGATTGGGTCGCCTGCTAATGACAAATCAATATTCACCCCTTCCCCTGCCCACCCCTCTGTACCAGCGTCAGTGATTGGGTGCAGTCAGACTGCTGTATTACTCGCTCAAGAAGCAGTGGCTCTCCTGACCTGAGAGTGACAGCTGCACGGAAATACACATTTGGGTCAGAAGAGCCACCGATCCTCGGGTGAGTAATACAGCAGTCTGACTGCACCCAATCACTGATGGCGGCACAGAGGGGTGGGCAGAGAAAGGGTGAATATTGAATTGTCATTAATGGGTGACCCAATCACTGATGGCGGCACAGAGAGGTGGGTGGGGAAAGGGGTGAATATTCATTTGGCATAAACAGGCGACCCATTGATTGATGCAGGCACAGAGGTGTGAGTGGGGGCAGGCGATGTCTTATATTTTTTATTGGTGTCGGTGATTGGGTCACCCTTTAATGCCAAATGAATATTCACCCGTTACCTTGGCCACCCCTCTGTGCCAGCGTCTGTGATTGGGTCACCCATTAATGCCAAATTAATATTCACCCCTTCCTCCGTCGGCGACAGTGATTGGATCGGCCTTTAATGCCAAATGAATATTCCCTCACCCCTCTATGCTTGCGTCAGTGATTGGGTCGCCCGTTAATGCCAAATGAATATTCACCCCTTTCTCCCGCCCACGCCTCTGTGCCATCATCATTGATTAGGTTTCCCATTAACAGTAAATGAATATTCACCCTTTCACCAGCCCACCGCTCTGTGCTGGCATGAGTGATTGGGTGCAGTCAGACTGCTGAATTACTCTCCAGAGGAGCAGTGGCTCTCCTGACCTGAGAGTGACAGCTGCACACAACTACACGCTCGGGTCAGGAGAGCCAGTGATCCTTGGTCTAGTAATACAGTAGTCTGACTGGGCAGGGGAAAGGGTGAATATTCATTTGGCATAAACAGGCGACCCAATCATTGATCCCGGCACAGAGGGGTGGGAAGGGGTGAATATTCAGCAGCACGTTTAGGTCTGATCGCAGTAGTTACTGTTGCACAGCCGTCATCCACGAAGTATGGAGTTGGCTCAGCTATTAAAGGCGCTCGGTGCATCATGGTGCGGGCAAACATTAAAGGGCTCCGTCCCCCCTACTTATTTCTTTGTCGCTCCATTGGGAGACCCAGACAATTGGGTGTATAGCTTCTGCCTCCGGAGGCCACACAAAGTATTACACTTAAAAGTGTAAAGCCCCTCCCCTTCTGCCTATACACCCCCCCGTGCATCACGGGCTCCTCAGTTTTTATGCTTTGTGCGAAGGAGGCACACATGCACGCAAGCTCCACAATTTAGTCAGCAGCAGCTGCTGACTATATCGGATGGAAGAAAAGAGGGCCCATAACAGGGCCCCCGGCATGCTCCCTTCTCACCCCACTCTGGTCGGCGGTGCTGTTAAGGTTGAGGTACCCATTGCGGGTACATAGGCAGGAGCCACATGCTGTTTTCCTTCCCCATCCCTTAAGGGCTCTGGGTGAAGTGGGATCCTAATCGGTCTCCAGGCACTGGGACCGTGCTCCCTCCGCAGCCCCTGGGGAATCTGCTGGACAGGAGCCGGGTATCGTCAGGGACAAGGCCCTGCTACTGTGAGGTACTCTGTGTCCCCTTGGGGACGGCGCATGGAGCGCTTGTGTTATACACGCTGCAGCACTGCTGGGTGTGTTAGTGCGCAGGGACTACCGCGCTGACCGCGCTTGTTTGCCGGCCGCGCTTATAACTTTAGTCCCCGGCTTCTGCGGCCTAGTACCGCATACTCCCGCCCCCGGGCCTGCCAGTCAGGGGAAGGGCGGGACGCTGCACTGGACGTCAGCGCTGAGGGCTGGAGCATACTTTGTATCCTCCTCCCCCCTCACTGAGCACCGTGGGGCACCAGATTCCCGCACTTTCTAGGGCACGCCCACGGCCCCCTCCTCCTCACAGAACGCCGGCAGCCATTCCTGTCAGCACTGCTGAAGCTGGAGAGGAGAGACAACACGGCTCTGGGAGGCCCAGGCAGGGAATCTGGTGGTCACACAACCGCTTTGGGCGGTCGGTAAGCCGCACCTGTTACTAGGTGCTGGCCCCCCTGGGTGCCGAAGTGTATATATATATATATATATATATATGCTTGTATGCTATACATTTACTCTGTACGGTCGCACTGTTGGTTTCTGGCTATATACCCTCCCGGATTGTTCTCAGAGGAGACAACAGCATGTCGTCCGCAAAAGCAAGGGTGCCAAAGCACAGGCTTACTTTGCAACCTGTACCTCATGTGCGGCTATGCTACCGGCAGGTTCCACCTACCCTCATTGTGTGCAATGCTCGGCCCCTGTGGCACTTACTCAGCCGGAGCCTCTGCCACTGGTGGCCCAGGTGGAACCACCTGCTACCACTGTCCAGGTGACAGGGACGGAGTTTGCAGTATTCGCTGACAAACTTTCTGAGTCTATGGATAAATGGTCTGCTAAGATACTAGAAGCCTTGCAGTCCAGACCGGTAACACAGGCCCCGGGCACTGTTGAATCATTGACCCCAGGCCCCCCTCGGTTGGAGCAGCAAAGTGCTCCTGGGGTGACTCATAGGTCCCAAGGTGAGGTCTCCGACACGGACCGCAGTCTCAGACCGCCTAAGCGGGCTCGCTGGGAGCTTCCCTCGACTTCATCACACTGCTCAGGGTCTCAGCAGGAGGACTCTCTAGAGGATGAAGCGGAGGTGGCAGATCAGGATTCTGATCCTGAGGCCGCTCTCAACCTAGATACACCTGAAGGAGACGCCATAGTGAATGACCTTATAGCGTCCATCAATCAGGTGTTGGAGATTTCTCCCCCAGCTCCTCCAATTGAGGAGTCAGCTTCTCAGCAGGAGAAATTCCGTTTCAGGTTTCCCAAGCGTACAATGAGTACGTTTCTGGATCACTCCGACTTCAGAGAGGCAGTCCAGAAACACCGAGCTTGTCCAGATAAGCGTTTTTCTAAGCGCCTTAAGGACACAAGTTATCCCTTCCCCCCTGACGTTGTCAAGGGTTGGGCTCAGTGTCCCAAGGTGGATCCTCCTGTCTCCAGACTGGCGGCTAGATCCATAGTTGCAGTGGAAGATGGGGCTTCACTCAAAGATGCCACTGACAGGCAGATAGAGCTCCTGATGAAATCCATCTATGAAGCTATCGGCGCGTCCTTTGCTCCGGCATTCGCAGCCGTATGGGCTCTCCAAGCTATCTCAGCTTGTCACTCGCAGATTAATGCAGTAACACGTGCCTCTGCTCCGCAGGTGGTGTCCTTAACCTCTCAGGCGTCAGCGTTTGCGTCCTACGCCATTAATGCTGTCCTGGACTCTGCGAGCCGTACGGCGGTAGCATCCGCCAATTTGGTGGCAGTCCGCAGGGCCATGTGGCTACGTGAATGGAAGGCAGACTCTGCTTCCAAAAAGTTTTTAACCGGTTTGCCATTGTCTGGCGACCGCCTGTTTGGTGAGCGATTGGATGAAATCATTAAACAATCCAAGGGAAAGGACTCATCCTTACCCCAGTCCAAACCAAACAGACCTCAACAACGGAAGGTACAATCGAGGTTTCGGTCCTTTCGGCCCGCGGGCAGGTCTCAATTCTCCTCGTCCAACAGGCCACAGAAGGGTCAGAGGAACTCCGATTCATGGCGGTCTAAGTCACGTCCTAAAAAGACCGCCGGAGGAACCGCTCCCAAAGCGGCCTCCTCATGACTTTCGGCCTCTTCAAACCGCATCCTCGGTCGGTGGCAGGCTCTCCCGCTTTTGCGACGCCTGGCTGCCACAGGTACAAGACCGTTGGGTGAGGGACATTCTGTCTCACGGTTACAGGATAGAGTTCAGCTCTCGTCCTCTGACTCGATTCTTCAGAACATCTCCGCCCCCCGAGCGAGCCGATGCTCTTCTTCAGGCGGTGAGCACTCTGAAGGCAGAAGGAGTGGTGATCCCTGTTCCTCTTCAGCAACAGGGTCACGGTTTTTACTCCAACTTGTTTGTGGTGCCAAAAAAGAACGGATCTTTCCGTCCTGTTCTGGACCTAAAACTGCTCAACAAACACGTGAAAACCTGGCGGTTCCGGATGGAATCGCTCCGCTCCGTCATCGCCTCAATGTCCCAAGGAGATTTCCTAGCATCAATCGACATCAAAGATGCTTATCTCCACGTACCGATTGCACCAGAGCATCAGCGCTTCCTGCGTTTCGCCATAGGGGACGAACATCTTCATTTCGTGGCACTGCCTTTCGGCCTGGCGACAGCCCCACGGGTTTTCACCAAGGTCATGGCATCCGTTGTGGCAGTCCTACACTCTCAGGGACACTCGGTGATCCCTTACTTAGACGATCTGCTTGTCAAGGCACCCTCTCGAGTGGCATGCCAACACAGCCTGAACATTGCTCTGGAGACTCTCCAGAGATTCGGGTGGATCATCAATTTCCCAAAGTCAAATCTGACACCGGCCCAATCACTGACATATCTCGGCATGGAGTTTCATACTCTCTCAGCGATAGTGAAGCTTCCGCTGGACAAACAGCGTTCACTACAGACAGGGGTGCAATCTCTCCTTCAAGGCCAGTCACACCCCTTGAGGCGCCTCATGCACTTCCTAGGGAAGATGGTGGCAGCAATGGAGGCAGTCCCTTTTGCGCAGTTTCATCTGCGTCCACTTCAATGGGACATTCTCCGCAAATGGGACAGGAAGTCGACGTCCCTCGACAGGAACGTCTCCCTTTCTCAGGCAGCCAAAGCCTCCCTTCGGTGGTGGCTTCTTCCCACTTCATTGTCGAAGGGGAAATCCTTCCTACCCCCATCCTGGGCGGTGGTGACGACGGAAGCGAGTCTGTCAGGGTGGGGAGCGGTCTTTCTCCACCACAGGGCTCAGGGTACCTGGACTCAGCCAGAGTCCTCCCTTCAGATCAATGTTCTGGAGATAAGGGCAGTGTATTTTGCCCTAAAGGCGTTCCAGCCATGGCTGGAAGGCAAACAGATCCGAATTCAGTCGGACAACTCCACCGCGGTGGCATACATCAACCACCAAGGCGGAACACGCAGTCGGCAAGCCTTCCAGGAAGTCCGGCGGATTCTGCTGTGGGTGGAAGCCACAGCCTCCACCATATCCGCAGTTCACATCCCGGGCGTAGAAAACTGGGAAGCAGACTTTCTCAGTCGCCAGGGCATGGACGCAGGGGAATGGTCCCTTCACCCGGACGTGTTTCAAGAGATCTGTTGCCGCTGGGGGATGCCGGACGTCGACCTAATGGCGTCCCGGCACAACAACAAGGTCCCCGCATTCATGGCACGGTCTCAAGATCACAGAGCTCTGGCGGCAGACGCATTAGTTCAGGATTGGTCGCAGTTTCAACTGCCTTATGTGTTTCCTCCTCTGGCACTGCTGCCCAGAGTGTTACGCAAGATCAGGTCCGACTGCCGCCGCGCCATCCTCGTCGCTCCAAACTGGCCGAGGAGGTCGTGGTACCCGGATCTGTGGCATCTCACGGTGGGCCAACCGTGGGCACTACCAGACCGACCAGACTTGCTGTCTCAAGGGCCGTTTTTCCATCTGAATTCTGCGGCCCTCAACCTGACTGTGTGGCCATTGAGTCCTGGATCCTAGCGTCTTCAGGGTTATCTCAAGAGGTCATTGCCACCATGAGACAGGCTAGGAAACCAACGTCCGCCAAGATCTACCACAGGACGTGGAGGATATTCTTATCCTGGTGCTCTGATTAGGGTTTTACTCCCTGGCCATTTGCCTTGCCCACTTTTCTTTCCTTCCTTCAATCCGGATTGGAAAAGGGTTTGTCGCTCGGCTCCCTTAAGGGACAAGTCTCAGCGCTCTCTGTGTTTTTTCAGAAGCGCCTAGCCAGACTTCCACAGGTACGCACGTTCCTGCAGGGGGTTTGCCACATCGTCCCTCCTTACAAGCGTCCGTTAGAATCCTGGGATCTGAACAGGGTGCTGATGACTCTTCAGAAACCACCTTTCGAGCCAATGAAGGATATTTCTCTTTCACGCCTTTCGCAGAAAGTGGTCTTCCTAGTAGCAGTCACATCACTTCGGAGAGTGTCTGAGCTAGCAGCGCTGTCATGCAAAGCCCCTTTCCTGGTGTTTCACCAGGACAAGGTGGTTCTGCGTCCGGTTCCGGAATTTCTCCCTAAGGTGGTATCCCCCTTTCATCTCAATCAGGATATCTCCTTACCTTCTTTTTGTCCTCATCCAGTTCACCAATGTGAAAAGGATTTGCACTTGTTAGATCTGGTGAGAGCACTCAGACTCTACATTTCTCGTACGGCGCCCCTGCGCCGCTCGGATGCACTTTTTGTCCTTGTCGCTGGCCAGCGTAAAGGGTCACAGGCTTCCAAATCAACCCTGGCTCGGTGGATCAAGGAACCAATTCTCGAAGCCTACCGTTCTTCTGGGCTTCCGGTTCCCTCAGGGCTGAAGGCCCATTCTACCAGAGCCGTGGGTGCGTCCTGGGCTCTGCGGCACCAGGCTACGGCTCAGCAGATGTGTCAGGCGGCTACCTGGTCGAGCCTGCACACTTTCACGAAGCACTATCAGGTGCATACCTATGCTTCGGCAGATGCCAGCCTAGGTAGGCGAGTCCTTCAGGCGGCGGTTGCCCACCTGTAGGAAGGGGCCGTTTTACGGCTCTATTACGAGGTATTCTTTTACCCACCCAGGGACTGCTTTTGGACGTCCCAATTGTCTGGGTCTCCCAATGGAGCGACAAAGAAGAAGGGAATTTTGTTTACTTACCGTAAATTCCTTTTCTTCTAGCTCCTATTGGGAGACCCAGCACCCGCCCCTGTTCCCTTCGGGCTGTTGTTCTTTGTGTACACATGTTGTTCATGTTGAATGGTTTTCAGTTCTCCGAACTTCCTTCGGATTGAATTTACTTTAGACCAATTTATAAGTTTCCTCCTTCCTGCTTTTGCACCAAAACTGAGGAGCCCGTGATGCACGGGGGGGTGTATAGGCAGAAGGGGAGGGGCTTTACACTTTTAAGTGTAATACTTTGTGCGGCCTCCGGAGGCAGAAGCTATACACCCAATTGTCTGGGTCTCCCAATTGGAGCTAGAAGAAAAGGAATTTACGGTAAGTAAACAAAATTCCCTTCTTTTCCCTCTATTTCCACCCTTTTTTTTTGCTCTATGAAGCAATAAAAGAAAAGGAGGGGGCAGGGATAGAGGAAACACAAGCAGATGGATAAATGTTTTGCCGCACCATGGTGCACCGAGAGCCTGTGCTTGGTTTGGACAGTCATTCTCTGCTGACTTAGTCCCTGTAAGCCCAGTCAATACTTACAGTGCAGACATCCACCATACATGTGCTGCGGATATTGCAGTTTGAAACTGGGCTCCACATTTTAAAAAGGACATTCAGAAGTTAGAGTCAGTTCAAAGGCGGGCAACTAGACTATTACAAGGAATGGAAGGCCTCCCATATGATGGCAGATTGAAAAAGTTAGATATGTTTAGCTTAGAAAAAAGACGTCTCAGAGGAGATCTCATTTATATGTATAAATACATGTGTGGTCAATATAAAGGACTGGCACATGACTTATTCCTTCCAAAGACAATACTAAGGACCAGGGGGCATTCACTGCGAGTGGAAGAAAAGCGATTCCGACACCTAAATAGGAAAGGGTTCTTTACAGTTAGAGCGGTCAGACTGTGGAATGCCGACCACAAGAGGTAGTAACGGCAGATACTATAACAGCTTTTAAAAAAGGGCTGGATGATTTCCTCAGTACACACAACATTGTCTGTTATAAATGACTAAGTGACTAAATGTAGAACTGGTGGAGGAAGGTTGAACTAGATGGACCTAGGTCTTTTTTCAACCTAAGTAACTATGTAACTATGTAACTTGGGCATAGAGGACTTGGACCCAAATTATTCTTATTATTTATTATTATAGCGCCATTTATTCCATGGCGCTTTACATGTGAAAAAGGGTATACGTACAACAATCATTAACAGTACAAGACAGACAGGTATAGGAAGAGAGAGGACCCTGCCCGCGAGGGCTCACAGTCTACAGGGGATGGGTGATGGTACAATAGGTGAGGACAGAGCTGGTTGTGCAGTGGTGTGCTGGACTGAGGGTTACGGCAGGTTGTAGGCTTGTCGGAAGAGGTGGGTCTTCAGGTTCATCTTGAAGCTTTCCACAGTAGGCGAGCGTCTGATGTGCTGAGGTAGAGCGTTCCAGAGTATGGGGGAGGCACGGGAGAAATCTTGTACACGATTGTGGGAAGAGGAGATAAGAGGGGAGTAGAGAAGGAGATCTTGTGAGGATCTGAGGCTGGGTGCAGGTAGGTACCGGGAGACTAATTTGGGTTCTCTGAGTACTGGCGCCTGACCTGGTAAGGATACTATTGTGGTTTACTCTGAAAAATAGTATCAAACCATGGCGTGGTGATAAATCTCTTATTGTTGGGAGGTGCAGAGGTCACGAGGGTTTTTAGCCATGTTCCATTTCACGGTGATAAGTATTGAATGACGTCACAGATGCCCGAGGCGATATTAGATCAGATTAGTCCCATTATCATGATGTTTGGCCAACACTCCATTGGGTTCCAACCAAACTGTACTGAAATGTCAGATCAGGACCCCCCTTTTATAGATCATGGTGGTCCCATTATAGGTATCACTCAGGACAGCGGCTATTACAAAGTGACATGGGAGGCCGAATTAATCCCCCTGTGTGGCCCGGACCCCCACTGTTCTGATGATGAAGGTCCAGGCCCTGTGATGTGACAGGTGGATTAATTTCGTTGTTATTCTTTCAGACGTCTTGAAGGTGGATAATCTGTGGCAGTTCCACAATCTGACCAAACTGCAGCTGGACAACAACGTCATCGAGAAGATCCAGGGACTGGACACATTGGTGCATTTAGTTTGGCTCGGTGAGTACACGGCGTCTCATCCAATATGTCAGTGAAACCCAAAGAGAATGAAGGACGGGCCGTTCTGGTGCAACTCTACATTCTCCTTTCATTTTTTCCTGCACCCCGGACACCTGGCTGTACAGAGATCTGCTGGGGGTCCTATTCCCCCCCAATATGGTGGACCGCACTTCTCTGTACAGCTGAGTGCCTGGGGCGCCATCGCTGGATGCCCTTCATTCTGTGATGCCACATCTAAGGCGAATGGGAGAAATCCCAAAAAATCTGCATCCACACGATGTGGTCTAAAATGATTGGATTTTCGATCCACATGATCTCACTACCTGGCATCCGCCGGTCTGTCACATCCAATAACGCAAACCCTGTGCCACCTACTTTAGCTGTGTGTGTCCAGACTTCCAATAGTTCAGAGTTGGTTCCTAGGATATGACGTTATTAGAATTGTTAGGTCTCGGCGGCCCCCGCTGATAACCATTCATGGTGCGACATCTTACAGACTTGTCATTCAACAACATCGAGGTGATCGAAGGCCTCAGCGCTCTCACCAAACTGGAGGATCTCAGCCTGTACAACAACCGCATCTCAGCCCTGGAGAACATGGACCGTCTGAGGAATCTGCAGGTCCTGTCCATCGGGAACAACAACCTGACCTCGCTGGAAAACGTAAGGCTGGACATAGGGTCTCGGGGGGAGGGTATGCGTACTCGTCGTCCAGCGCATGCGCTTTAGTAAAAGGGGGATCCCACTCCTATGCTCAGCGGAATCCTGGTCTTAAATCTAATATATAAAGCTGAATGTGTGTGTGTGTTGTGTGTGTGTGTGTGTGTGTGTGTATGTCCGGGATTGGCATCTGCACAGTCACAGCTACAGCCACAAAATTTTGCACACTCACACTTCTGGACCCCCAAGAGCGTCATAGGCTATGTTTTGAGGGGAAATTTTAACCCCGCGCTTTAGTTATTCACCAAAAAACCTGCCTCCATTAAAGCGAATGGAGCTGGGAGCCACAGTGCAGCCAGCACTTCAGAAGAATGCGCAGCCACGCCCTTATATGGAATGTTGGCGTGTCACAATGCAGCCAGGGAAAGAGACAGACACAGACAGGGAAAGAGGCAGACACAGACAGGGTAAGAAACAGACATAGACAGGTTAAGAGACAGACACAAAGCGACAGACACAGACAAAGAGACAGACTGACAGGGAAAGAGACAGACAGAAAGAGAGGGAAAGAGACAGACCCAGACAAAGAGACAGAGACAGACAGGGAAAGAGACAGACAGGGAAAGAGAGGGAAAGAGACAGACAGGGAAAGTGACAGATAGATAGATGTTGGCATGTCACAATGCAGGCGGGGAAAGAGACAGACACAGACAGGGTAAGAAACAGACATAGACAGGGTAAGAGACAGACACAAAGAGACAGAGACAGACACAAAGAGACAGACACACACAAAGAGAGACTGACAGGGAAAGAGACAGACAGGGAAAGAGAGAGACAGATTAAGAGACAGACAAAGAGACAGACAGGGAAACAGACAGAGAGGGAAAGAGACAGACAGGGTAAGAGACAGACAAAGACAGGTAAAGAGACAGACAAAGAGACAGACACAGGGAAAGAGACAGAGGGAAAGATACAGGGAAAGAGAGGGAAAGAGACAGACAGGGAATGGAAAAAGAGGGAAAGAGACAGACAGGGAAAGAGAGGTAAAGAGAGGGAAAGAGACAGACAGGGAATGGAAAAAGAGGGAAAGAGACAGACAGGGAAAGAGAGGTAAAGAGAGGGAAAGAGACAGACAGGGAACGAGAGGGAAAGCGACAGACAGGGAAAGAGATTGAGACAGACGGAGAAAGAGACAGACAAAGAGAGAGAGACAGAGAGATATATACAGAGGGGGAGACAGACATTATTATTACATTTCTATCTATTTGTTTTGTGGTGTTTGTGTGCAGAATACATTATTGTTAATACATTCTATTTTGTTAACAACAGTTATTAACCCGGGCGAAGCCGGGCAGTACAGCCAGTTATAGATAAATGTGCAATGGCTGAGACCCTTAGTGATCCCAAAAATTAGGGTCCCGCAGTCCTGTGTGATTGGAGCATTGGTCACCAATGTTTACCATCACTGTATTCACATAGGGAACCTCATAATATCTGGGGGTCTGAGCAGTTAGACCCCAAGAATCATTTATTTACCACCCATCATGTGGAACTAGTTGAACCCTCTAGAAAGTCCACTAATGGGTTGCACTAATTTATCTTTGTGGTCCATAACATCTGAATTCAGCCGTACAAAACAGCAGCGTGCCTCCGATGCTTTGTCTGATAGTAAGTGTATGCGGCTGAGCTGCAGTACCACACACGACCTGTGGACAGGGGTGGTGCTGTTTAAGAAGAAATCCGCCAGATTTTTCCTACCCCGCGCAGCCACCTTTACCCTCTATGCATAAATGATCCATCATATCTTGACGTTATGAGGGAAATAGAACACATGTGACGTCTTTACCTGATACCGGGTCATCTCCTTGCCTCCAGCTCATCTACCTCCGCAGATTCCAGCAGCTGAGGACCCTGAATCTGTCGGGAAATCCACTCTCTGAAGATGAGAATTATAAGTTATTCCTGGCGGCCCATCTGCCGGACCTGGTGTACCTGGACTTCCGCCTCGTGGACGAGAACATAGTATGTATATTGTGTCGCTGCAGGTATCGTTAGACGTGGCCCCACCACCACCTCTCAATGCAGAAACGAGCGGTGCAGGACTAACCCTTGAATTTGGTGGCTGAGCGTGCGCCGTCAATCATTAGACTCTCTCTATCCTGCATTGCTAACTTACACGCGGTCGTCCAGCGCATGCGCCATAGTAAAAGTGGGGTGGGAGGGGCGCACCCCTATGCTCAACTCATTACTTCCCACTTTAAGGAATAGAAGGAGATTGCGGTGTGACCACGTTTTTTTCTTGCATGCATCTAGGAACACAAGGGGGCGCCATCATTAAGATAAAAGGTGATTAACTTTGTAATCAAATCAGAATTCTACATAATCAAATAGAAATGTGGCAGTGGTACCGCCCCTTTAATTTAAAGGGGTTGTCCATTATTTTTATATTGATGGCCTATCCTTAAGGCCTCCGTCACATATCCGTGTCTCCGGTATGTGTTTGGCCCGTTTCCTCACCAGAGACACAGGCACACGTAGACCCATTCAAATCAATCAACGTGCGTGTTTTGCCATGGACCGTGTGTTCGTGTGGAGCATACGTGTGCCCGTGTGCTCCACACGTAGATAAAAAGGCAAAGACAAAGGATAGGCCACCAATATGGACAATCCCTTTAAGGCCTCATTTTTGTACCATAGAGGGACATTGCTAACGTGAAGTACCAGTATTCTATCGAGGAGCTGAATCAGAATGAGACCCTGGAGCGGGTGAAGCAGGAGAAAGAGGACAAGGATCAGCGAGAGCTGGAGGCCCACCAGGTAGCCCCCAAATCACAGACCAGTGTCACTAATTGTGGTCAGGGCTTGGTGCCACCCCGGCCAGCCCCCTCCGCACTCTTGCCCCTCATCCCTTGCAGATTCTTAGTCACATCACAATCTTACTATAGAATCTTGATTAATTCTTTTTTTCTTAACTTACAAAGAAATAAAAACTGACCTAACATTAAGAAACAAGTGTGAACAGGTGCAAGATCCCCTGACTGATACCTTTCTGTTAAGGCTGCCTATGTGGAGTATCTGAATGGCCCCTTCCTGTTTGAGGGGATGTACGCAGAGGACGTGGAAGGATCCCGCCTGTCGGCTCTTCCCGCTATATCTGAACTGGTGGAATCATATCCTTTTATTATGCACCATGTATAGTAAATATGGCGGTATTATGTGATCTCCAGGGAGCATTATTTAAAACACATTTCTCTTTTTTCATCAAAGCATGGTCTTGCTGCCTTCACGGCTCACAAGGTAAAACTGGTCTTGGTGCACGGACCAGTCTAACAGGCTCAGGGATAGTCCTAACTCTCATGATCTGAAATTTGCCACCCAATATTTTTTTTAGTGGGTGGTGCCTATTTATCTGCATTCTGCCAGCACTATAGGTGCTGAAACTTCACTTCCCAGTATTCATTACTCTGAATATTGTCCAGTGGCTTGCTGAGATGAAAGCCGCTTCACTGTTATGCCTGTTTGTTGTTTAACAAACAGATCAGGGAGACAAAGGCCCTTCCCCACTTCCTGTAGAAAAATAGACCAACCCCACTTCCTGTAGAAAAATAGACCCGTCCCCACTTCCTGTAGAAAAATAGACCCGTCCCCACTTCCTGTAGAAAAATAGACCCGCCCCCACTTCCTGTAGAAAAATAGACCCGTCCCCACTTCCTGTAGAAAAATAGACCCGTCCCCACTTCTTGTAGAAAAATAGACACCCCCCACTTCCTATAGAAAAATAGACCCTCCCCCCACTTCCTATAGAAAAATAGACACGCTCCCACTTCCTGTAGAAAAATAGACACCCCCCACTTCCTGTAGAAAAATAGACCCGCCCCCACTTCCTGTAGAAAAATAGACCCATCCCCACTTCCTGTAGAAAAATAGACCCGCCTCCACTTCCTGTTGAAAAATAGACCCGCCCCCACTTCCTGTTATAGAAAAATAGACCCGCTCCCACTTCCTGTAGAAAAATAGACCCACCCCCCACTTCCTATAGAAAAATAGACACGCTCCCACTTCCTGTAGAAAAATAGACCCGTCCCCACTTCCTGTAGAAAAATAGACCCGCTTCCACTTCCTGTTTAAAAATAGACCCGCCCCCACTTCCTGTTATAGAAAAATAGACCCGCTCCAACTTCCTGTAGAAAAATAGACCCACCCCCACTTCCTGTAGAAAAATAGACCCACCCCCACTTCCTGTAGAAAAATAGACCAACCCCATTTCCTGTAGAAAGTAGACCCGCCTACATTTCCTGTAGAAAAATAGACCCGTCCCCACTTCCTGCACAAAAATAGACCTGTCCCCTTTTCCTGTAGAAAAATAGACCCACCCCCATTTCCTATAGAAAAATAGACCCGTCCCCACTTCCTATAGAAAAATAGACCCGTCCCCACTTCCTATAGAAAAATAGAGCCGCCCCCACTTCCTATAGAAAAATAGACCCGTCCCCACTTCTTGTTGAGAAACAAAGGCCCGACCCCTTGTCTTGTAGACAGAAAGACCAGGTCCCACCTCCTGTAGAAAAATAGACTCGCCCCACGTCCTGTTGACAAAGGCCCAGCTCCACTTCCTGCAGAAACAGACCCACTTCCTGTAGAGATAGATTAAGACTCGCCCCCATTTCCTGTAGAAAAATAGACCTGCCCCCAGTTCCTGTATAGAGACAAAGACCCACCCAGACTTCCTGTGGAAAAATAGATCCACAGTCAATTCCTATTGAGAGACAAATGCCCACCCACACTTCCTGTACAGAGACAGCCCTACTTCCAATAGAGAGACAAAGACCCCTGATAAAGCCCAAACCTACTTCCTGTAGAGAGACAAAGCCCTGTCCTCACTTCCTGTTGACAGACAAAGACCCGCCCCCACTTCCTATAGAGAGACAAAGACCTGCCACTTCCTGTAGAGACAAAGACCCACCTTCACTTCCTGTAGAGACAAAGACCGGTCCCCACTTTCTATAGAGAGACAAAGACCCCCCACATTCTGTAGGGACAAAGACCCGCCCCCACTTCCTATAAAAAACTAGACCCACTCCCATGTCCTGTAGAATAGACCTACATCCACTTCCTATAGTTTAAAAGCCCTGCCCCCACTTCTTGTAAACAAAGCCCCACCCCACTTCCTGTTTTAAAATAGACCCTCCCAACTTTCTGCTGAGAAACAATAACCCACTCCCTCTTTTTGTAGAAAGTCCCACTTCCATTTTCTGTAGAGTGACAAAGACCTACTTCCTGTAGAGACAAAGCCCTGCCTCCCCAACTTCCTGTAGACAGCCCCGCCCCCAACTTCCTGTAGACAGCCCCGCCCCCAACTTACTGTAGACAGCCCCACCCCCAACTTCCTGTAGACAGCCACGCCCCCAACTTCCTGTAGACAGCCACGCCCCCAACTTCCTGTAGACAGCCACGCCCCCAACTTCCTGTAGAGATACAACACCCTGCCGCAGAGTGGGGACATCTGGAGCCGCTACTTTGCAGGGATTTTTTAGGGGATAGATCATTTCTCTATAGTGATTTGTGGATGGTTTATCGATCAGTTATCATATCAGAGCCTGTTTTGTGCCCTTCCTGTGCCCATTGCAGCACTGCATGTTATTCTGGCACTATATGGCGGTGCAGTATTTCTTATCTTGATCCCCAGAAGTCTTGCGCTCCTGACTTATCGCCAATGACCCCGTGGTATAACTACGATCCATCCTGCTGCTGCGATTCCTTAACCTGCCCCTCACCTATAGGACAAAGTGCAGCGAGATCTGCCAGAATATCTTCGAGTACGGCCTCCAGCACCACGAGAAGAGGGCGGCCGAGATGGCCGTATTCAATGAATGTCTGCAAGACGCCGTGACGGAAAACCAGGAGGCCGGAGCCAAGAAGATCCGAGAATTAGAGTCCAAGAACAACGAGGTGAGGAAGACGCCGCCAACCATAGGGCTCGTAATGAAACGTTTCCTATATACTGCAATTTCTCGGTCTTTTCATGATCTCTGCTTGCTGTCAGTGAATGGAGACTTGTTTGAATGCAGATCCTGCAACCTAAACCTTGCCACAGCTGAGGGTTTGCTACAGTTGCATGTAGTTTTTTCTTCGTTATAAAGTCTCAGATCTGTCTCCTTTGGATCTCGATCCGTCTTCTCTCTACAGCTGCTATACGAGCTCTCCCAGATCTCCGACCAGCAGATCCTCGATGCTAAATCCTTGCAGTACAGCCAGGACGTGGCTCAGCTGATGGACGCACTGTTACATCTGGAGATACAACTGGTGGATCAGCTGGAGGTAAAAACATGTGTCCGCTTATGTATACGCTTCAATATGAATATTTCGGTTCCTCTGTTGTTCCTCCGGGAAATCTGACAACTGGATGTGACCATTCCATCTTGTCAAGATGGTTTCCCCCCACTGGCTGCAACTGTATAATCAATGTTGTCAGTGTCTTGAAGCACAACCATGGAGCATTCATTTCCAGGAGGAACAATAGAGGGAAAAAAAAAAAGATTTCTCAGTTTGTACCATTTTCCTTCCTGCAGGAAATCACAAAGGAGTATGAGAGAAATATCGGAGATCTGGTGTCCACGTTCCTGGAAACCGTGCAGAGCCTATATCCTTTCCCAGTAAAGGGAGATCATTATTATTTCATAGTACACTAGTTGTATCATTGGGTCACGATTTTTAAGATCTCTGCTTGCAGTCGTGCATTGGGATCCCATCCTCATACGGTTTTAGACGATGCTACCTAATTGAGGTTTCTTTAACGTGTACAGGACAGGCTGTGAAGATGCGGCCCCCTGCACAGCTCAATGGGCTACAAGTGCTGTAGCCCCTATGTACTCAGGATCAGCATTAAAAAAAGATTTCACTCCCCCCCCACCAAAAAAAAATAATAAATAATCTGTGCTTCACTCACCCTCCCCAGGTCCTGCAATGCTGCTCCCAGCACTGATGTCACATTGAGAGCGCACCAGGCAGTGAGCTCAGCTTGAGTTGACTGCACAAGCCACTGAACTCACTGAAGCTTTACTCACCCTCCCCAGGTCCTGTGTGCCTGCTCCCACCACTGATGTCACATCGAGAGCGTAGCAGCCAACTCGAGTGAGCTCAAGTTCACAGCACATCAGCATCAAGTGCTGTTGACATGACATCACTGCTGCAGAAACACACCTGACCTTTCACGTAACACCTGTCTGCAAGCACGGTCTTGCTGCATTCATCGCTCACAAAGTAAAATGGCTTTCAGTGAACGGACCAGTCTAACATGTTCAGGAACAATCCTAACTCTCATGATCTGTAAGTTGACGCCCACGTTTTTTGTGGGTGGTGCCTATTTAGCTTTATTCTGCCAGCACTATAGGTGCTGAAACTTTCTCTCTTTTACTTCCTAGTGTCCATTACTGTGATGATTGTCCAATGGCTTGCCGAGATGAAAGTCGCTTCTCGGTTATGCCTCTACGTGGTTTGACAAACAGGAGCTCAGGCCTGCACTCACTTCCTGTAGAGACAAAGACCCACCCCCACTTCCTGTAGAGAGACAAAAGACAAACCCTTACTTCCTGTATAAAAATAGAACCGCTCACTTCCTGTGAAGTGACAAAGGACCCACCCCTACTTCCCGTATAAGAATAGAACCGACTACTTCCTGTAGAAAGAAAAAAGGCCAACCCCCCACTTCCAGTATAAGAATAGAACGGCCCACTTCCTGTTAAATGACAAAGGGCCCTCTCCCACTTCCTGTAGAGACAAAAGACCAACCCCACTTCCTGTATAAAAATAGAAAGGCCCACTTCCTTTTAAATGACAAAGGACCCACCCCCACTTCCTGTATCAATAGAACCGCCTACTTCCTGTGGAGTGAAAAGATCCGCCCTCACTTCCTGTAGAGCGTCAAAACCCGCTCCCACTTCCTGTATCAATAGAACCACCCACTTCCTGTGGAGTGACAAAGATCCACCCTCACTTCCTGTAGAGCGACAAGACCCGCCTCCACTTCCTATATCAATAGAACCGCCCACTTCTTATTGAAGGACAAAGATCCGCCCCCACTTCCTGTAGAAAGACAAAAGACTCACCCCACTTCCGGTATAAAAATAGAACCGCCCACTTCCTGTTAACTGATAATGACCCACCCCCATTTTCTGTATCAATAGTACCTCCCACTTCCTTTTACGTGACCAAGACCCGCCCCCACTTCCTGTAGAGAGACAAACCAGCAGGGAAGAATCTGGTTCGAACCTGGGGAGGGTGAGAAAGGCACAGATTGATTGATATTTTTTTTTAAAAGCTGCAGACGGTATGAGGGTTTTTCCGAAATAAAAACAACCCTTTAAGTAACCCATCACTTATTAACCTGGAAATGCACTTTCATGACCAGGACATATTGCTGTACTCCATCAGTAAACTATGAAGACTATGAACACCATGATACACTGATATACAAGGTATGCAGGGGCTGTGGACAATGGGGGCAGCCATACTGACCTTCCTAATCTCACACAACCTCTGCAATCTTTCTGGAGGTCATCCACACTGGAGATAAGTGATAATACAATGGCTGATAACAGGGAACAATAGATAACCTTCAGTTGCTGAGCAAAGGAAGATAAGATATGTTACAGAAGCTAGGGAGAAATACATAAAAGACCCCTGCTTTGGTATAGTGATGGACGCCGCCTTAACTCCGCCTCATACAATGGCCCAGATCCGAGACCTGGAGAACCAGCACCATGAGAAGCTCCTGGAGCTGTGCGTTACCATGCTGGAGAGAGTCCTGAAGGGGGAGATGGATGAGGACATGACCGATGAACTGCGAGCGGTAAGAGAATGCTTATCTCAATAGAGCTGCAGTGTAAAGCATGGCGGACACACTCACTTTCTACTCTTCTGACAGTTATTTGTAGACAAAGACACCATCATTAATGCGGTCAGCGCCTCCCACGACATTCACATGCTGAAAATCGACAACCGGGAGGATGAGCTGGTCACCAAAATCAACAACTGGGCTACAAACCTCATACAAAAGGTGAGCCACAAGCTGAGCCCGCATCATTCCCTGCACACGACGGCCGGTCCAGTCAGCCATCATCTGCCTCTAACAGTGGAGCCCTGTCTGCGGCCGTTAACCTGTCAATCTCTGACAGAGGCGTTTAACAGGCTCCAGCGGGTAAGGTGGGGTGCATCATTCTCGCTTCCATCGGCGCCCCCGTGACGTGAAGGATGGGTTGTCATGATAGCCGGGGGTCCGCTGATGACCCCAAGTACCTGTCTTTATGATCCTGTGAACACCCTGTGGTCATAGGAGATCGTGATTTTTGCTATACATTGCAGTGCTTATGCACTGCTGTGTATAGCACAAGTGATCAGATGATGGCAGCTTCAAGTCCCCTAAAGAAACTATTAAATACAGTAAAAAAAATAAATAAATCTGAAACAAAAAGTTCAAATCACCCTCCTGTTATCCCATTAAAGAAAAAAAAATTATATATATATATATATATATATATATATATATATATATATATATATATATATATATATATATATATATATAATATATATAATATATATATATAATTATATATATTATATAATATAATATAATATATATAATAAATTAATTTGATCGGTAAAGTGTTTACTAAGTACCCTATGCTTATTTATATGCATAATGCTTTTATTTTAGTTACAGCAGGGTGTATGTTCATTTTCTTCGTTTGTTTTTTATGTCTTATGGCCAGTGTGAACATGGACTTACAAATTACATGTATACCAACTCATACTCTGGCTCACTTTTTTGTTTTTTTTGAGGACCCCAAGTGCCCTACATTATGATCCTCCCGTGAACACCCTGAGTTCATAGGAGATCGTGATTTTTGTTATACATAGCAGTGCTTATGCACTGCTATGTATAGCACAAGCAATCAGATGATGGCAGCTGCAAGTCCCCTAAGGAACCTATTAAATGCAGTAAAAAAAAACCAAAAAACAACAATATAATAATAATAATTAATAAAAAATATGGAAAAAAAGTTAAAATCACCTCTTTATCCATTTAAAAATAAAATAAAAAATTATATATTATAAATAAAATAAAGTATTAATAAAATATATAATAAAATAAAAAAGCCAGAATTGTGGGGTTTTTTTTTGCAGTTTCAAGATTACAATAAGAGGTGATCAACTCATCATATCTAACCCAAAAGGTGATTAATAAAAATGCCAGCTAATAACGCACAAAATAATCCATCACTCACCCCCAGACCCCAAAAAATTAAAACGTAACGGGTCTTGGAATATGGCGACAAAAGCAAAATTATTTTTTTCCATTATATTTCCTATTTATTTTTTCACTAATTAAATAGAAATTAAAAAAAAAAAAAAATAATCAACTATACATATTTGGTATCTACAAACTCGTACTGACCTGGAGAATAATATTGCTTAGTCAGTCTTACTGTATAGTGAACTTGATAAATAAAAAAAAACAAAAAAAACTATCGTTAATTTATACTTTTAATTTTAATTTTTTTTTTGCTATTTCATCTCACTTGAATTGGGGTTTTTTACCCTTTTTACAGTACACTATGTGTTATTGAAAAGTACAACTTGTCCGGCAAAAAAAAACAAGCCCTGATATAGCTATGCGGATGGAAAAATAAAAAAAAAAAATACTAATAATGTTATGGTTCTTGAAAGGAGGGGAGGAAAAAATGCAAACGACAAAAAGGGAAAATAACCATGGCGTTAAAAACATCAAAGTGATTTAAAAAGTAAAAAACATGGCCACAGCGCCACTCCCATCTGCAGGTTGTGCGTGGTACTGCAGCTCAGCTGTATTCACTACATTAGAGCTGAATCTGCTTTGTACGCGGCAGATGCCGGCTGTGATACACAGCCGGATCCTGGAACGGAAGCGACCGGCGCTTGCTTTGATTGCTGCAGTTTAACTATTTATATGCTCTTGTCAATCATTGCAACAGAACAGCGTTTTTTTTTCTAACAAGCCGTCACACAAATCCACTGCAATAATATCGACCTGGAGAATCATGGCTGGATGTAGCTCATCATTAAGACGTCATCATTATCATGTGCAACAATTAGAAGAAGTGGTAACGTGAGCGCTCCCTGACTGGTCACCTGTAGGATCACATTCATACAAGTTCATTTCTGTCCAGGTTCATGGGGAAGAACTGCAGAGGAATCGGAAGCGAGTCGCCGAGATCAACAGATACATCGATCACTTGAGGGACGAGCTGGACAACCTGGACGTGATGGAGGAAATGTGACATTCTCATTGGCCGATCGAGGAGCTGCGATTCCCACCAACTTATCATTCTGGGGTCTTTTAAGGGTCAGTTCACACACGGTAGCTTGCTCCTTGGAGTTTGTGATAAGAGGAGACAAGTATCCAAGTTACCTCTTCGCTAAGCTGAAGAAAACAGTCTCCAGTGCCACCTGCTGGATGCCACCCCGTCCTAAGCCAGGTCTGACTGAGGAGCAGAAAACCCCTTTAAAAACTTTACATATAGTCCAAGTATATTTATAAAATAAATAAAATAAAGTGTATTAACCCTTTGATCCAACTTCTGTAGGCCGTATCCCCTGCCAGTCTCTTCTGTGCACCCGCAGTGATTGGCTATCACTGGCAAAGAGTAGAAGAGATCAGCAGGTGGACACGGCCAGCGAGCGGTAGGGGGACACGGGCGGCCAGCGAGGAGCGGCAGGGGGACACGGGCGGCCAGCGAGGAGCGGCAGGGGGACACGGGCGGCCAGCGAGGAGCGGCAGGGGGACACGGGCGGCCAGCGAGGAGCGGCAGGGGGACACGGGCGGCCAGCGAGGAGCGGCAGGGGGACACGGGCGGCCAGCGAGGAGCGGCAGGGGGACACGGGCGGCCAGCGAGGAGCGGCAGGGCGACAAGGGCGGCCAGCGAGGAGCGGCAGGGCGACAAGGGCGGCGAGCGAGGAGCGGCAGGGGGACAAGGGCGGCCAGCGAGGAGCGGCAGGGGGACACGGGCGGCCAGCGAGGAGCGGCAGGGGGACAAGGGCGGCCAGCGAGGAGCGGCAGGGGGACACGGGCGGCCAGCGAGGAGCGGCAGGGGGACAAGGGCGGCCAGCGAGGAGCGGCAGGGGGACAAGGGCGGCCAGCGAGGAGCGGCAGGGGGACAAGGGCGGCCAGCGAGGAGCGGCAGGGGGACAAGGGCGGCCAGCGAGGAGCGGCAGGGGGACACGGGCAGCGAGCGAGGAGCGGCAGGGGGACACGGGCAGCGAGCGAGGAGCGGCAGGTGGACACGGGCGGCCAGCGAGGAGCGGCAGGGGGACACGGGCGGCCAGCGAGGAGCGGCAGGGGGACACGGGCGGCCAGCGAGGAGCGGCAGGGGGACACGGGCGGCCAGCGAGGAGCGGCAGGGGGACACGGGCGGCCAGCGAGGAGCGGCAGGGGGACACGGGCGGCCAGCGAGGAGCGGCAGGGGGACACGGGCAGCGAGCGAGGAGCGGCAGGGGGACACGGGCAGCGAGCGAGGAGCGGCAGGGGATCGGAAGAGGAGTCTACGCCAGTTATCACACGGGGGTTACACGGGGGTTTTTCACAACAAAAAAAAACATAGCTGCATTCTTTCAGAAATATCACCACCCCAGACCATAGTTGCTTGAAATTGCAGCTCAGCGTCAAAGGCGCTGAGCTGCAATACCAGACACAACCCATAGTCAGGGGTGGCGCTGTTTCTGAAATAAAGCAGCCTGTTTTTTTTCTAATCTTGGCCAAACCCTTTAAAGGAGAACTTACACATGACTTGAGATATTGGCCAAAGCCTAAAAGAAAAAAAAAAAAAAAAGACACCCACACCGAGAAACACTGCCAAATCTCCATCAAAGGCTTCATGCCAACCTGAAGAGGGGCAAGAACCCCCATATCAATGGACGGCTGTCGTTCATTTTTGGAGACGTCCTGTGGAAGCTTTCATCGAGGGGTTAAACAGTGCTAATTTGCATCCTTTTTTTCCCAAGTAGAATTGCATGACCTATATGTCCGCCTGCCCCTGCTCACCCCAGACCATAGTGTATGACTTGACCACATTTTGGGTCATTTTGGGTAACTATTCCCAGGAGACCCCTTATATGTGAATAAACCGACCACACATTATAAATTTCACATTTATGATATTTATTTTACGTTAAAAAAAAAGAATAAATGAGTACAAATGTGGCTTCCCCCCCCAAAATTTCCTACCGTTTTGTGTACACAGCTCCAATGCAGGGCTATGGTGAAAAATGAACCCCGCGTCACCTGATCCTGCTATAACACTTCCTTTGATCTGTCCCCCGACATCTTACTGTCTACCGAATGCAAGAAGTGCAGGCCTGGAGTCTGTGACCAAGGAGAAGCATTGCTCTGCACTGGAGCGGTGTATACAAAATACGAAAACTATTATTATTTTTTTTTATTTTTTTTTTAAATGTTGAAATAGCATTGGTGGTCAATGTCGTCCGTGTGTCACTGGATCCAGGAGGTCACTGTGGATCCCGGGGGTCAGTTCTGCAGGAGCTTGTGCTTAATACTGGAGCTTGATGAACAGAGATGGGCAAACAAGGTCCCTGCGGCCGTGCGGGCCTGTAACTCCTGCACCTCGTAGTCGTGAGCCCATTCCACCTTCCCCCAGCGCTGGATCTGTGACCGGAGAGATTAAAGGGTTAAACGTCCAACAGAGAATAGTAGATAGAGCAGAGCCCTTTGGTACTACTCGGAGATTTCTGTGACCGGAACATCCCTTCCCTACAGTCCAGGTGCAGACATCTCCAAGCAGGGCCAAAGGGGTCTGATCTCTAAAGCAATGGTCTACAACCTGTGCTACTAGACTACCCCAACCAACATAAGCTATCAAGACCCCCTAAGTTATTGTCCATGGCTCCCTTTTATTCTGGTGGTCCCAGATCGCAGGCATCAACAGCGAAGTATTTATCACATATCAAACAATCATTCGACAGGATTCCCCCTTTACTGCCGTCCTGACCAATGTCGGGTCCCAATGCATGGAGCCAAGTCCGCACCGTAGTCCGGAGATGCCAGCTGTGTTATACAGCAGCAACCAGAGCCAGCTCCGATCGCTGCTGGTTAACCATTTAAAAGCTGTCAATTGCCGATGCATGCATGCAGCGTGATCGCGGGGGCTTTTTGGATGTCATGGCTGCCATGTAACCTGCTGAAGACCCCCCCATGGCTGCTGCCGTCACTGTCCTCCTGTGGAGCTGAGCGCCATCCCAGACTGTCAATACTACATTTTGGTCCCGTAAGGTCATCATGGAGTATGTCTTCCCCATGGCCGCTGTACCTGATACTCCTCCTCCAGGCGGGACAGCAGGACGGCCTTTTGCACAGTCATGAATCGGTCCAGAAGACCCAGGGCGAGTATCAGCGATTTCAGCTGCGTCACCATGAACTCGATGCCTGCGGAGCAGAAATCCTCAGGTGACGCTGCAGCCACAGCCCCGAAGGCCCGACAACATGGCGGTCACTGACCTATTAATGACCAGAAGTTGTAGGAGGCCAGATGGCGGTGTAACACCTCTTTGGTCTCATCTGGAATAACCGGACCCATGATACTGGTTGAAGAACCAATCACAACATTGTACCTGAAAAGTAGGTGAAAGATTGTCCACATTTGGGGATAACGTTTTACCTTAAATGCATATATTTGTGACTAAAAATCATTTTTGCGATTGGATTTCATTAAAAATATTATACGGTTTGCCTTCTACGTCCTCTGTGCTGCATTGTCTATTACTGGCTGCAGAACGAGTTAACTGAGGATCCATCAGTGAGCTCACACTGAAGGCCCAATGGGAGAACATTGAACTTTTTGAGCTCCTCTTATGACCACATCAAAGTTGACTATGTAGAAAAACAAAAGACCCTGTAAAATGCAACTGGTGCAGTATTTTTAATGAAATCAAATGCATAAAATATTTTCAGCCCCAAACACGCATTTACATAAAGAACAAAAAAATGGCCCCAAAGGTGGAGCGCCCCTTTAATGGGTCACTGACCGCACCGGTGATGCCAGATCACTGCAGCCGCTCACCTGTTCTCTGCCCATTTCAGTACAGGGTCCCATTCGTTTGTCTGCAGCTCAACCAGTGCGGGGGGCTCCTCCACTCTGTAACTGTGGGAAAAACAATAGGAAGCGAGCGCCCCGCTCATATCAGGGGAGCAGTGAGGACGGGTGGAAAACAGCAAGGGAAGAAGCAGAATAGCAGCGCAGAGTATTTCAGGGAGGGAGTGTGCTAATGTCGTAGGCAGTGATCGCTCCCGTCGCATGATGATATGACTGAGGACAGAGCAGTGAACCACAGCAGCACAGAGTATTTCAGGGAGGGAGTGTGCTAATGTCGTAGGCAGTGATCCCTCCCGTCCTATGATATGACTGAGGACAGAGCAGTGAACCACAGCAGCACAGAGTATTTCAGGGAAGGAGTGTGCTAATGTCGTAGGCAGTGATCGCTCCTGTCGCATGATGATATGACTGAGGACCGAGCAGTGAACCACAAAAGCACAGAGTATTTCAGGAGGGACCTGGGCTGATCTTGTGGGGTAGGGGCAGCACAGAGTATTTCAGGAGAGCATTAAGAAAACGGGAGGGGATGACTGCGCTGCTTTCATACTAATCAGGATGACGCTGAACAGGCCAAAGTCAGTATAGTGACATGAGAAGGTGAAGCAGGAGGAAGACAGGCTGCCCAGCCCAGCAGCACAGAGGATTTTAGGAGTGCACTTATTAATTGGGAAGCGATGACCTGGCCGTCTTCATATTAGTGAGAACAGCGCTGAATGGGTCACTGAGGTGAAATAGGAAGAAAAGGCACTCACCAAACGGTGTCCGTATCGAGGAACTTCAGGGAGGCCGCGATCAGCTGCTCCTTATTCCTGTGCGTTGGGTTATCCAGAGCCGTGTTACACAGGGTGGTCTGCAGGACAGGGACAGTGAGGGGACTCATGGATGGATGGAGACATAGAGGGATGGAGAGATAGACGGAGGGATGAATAGAAGGAGAGATAGAGGGATGGAGAGAGGGAGGGAATGATAGATAAAGGGAGGGATGGATGGAGAGAGGGATGGATGGATGGAGAGAGGGTGGGATGGATGGAGAGAGGGTGGGATGGATGGAGAGAGGGTGGGATGGATGGAGAGAGGGTGGGATGGATAGATGGAGAGAGGGTGGGATGGATAGATGGAGAGAGGGAGGGATGGATAGATGGAGAGAGGGAGGGATGGATAGATGGAGAGAGGGAGGGATGGATGGATGGAGAGAGGGTGAGATGGATGGATGGAGAGAGGGTGGGATGGATAGATGGAGAGAGGGAGGGATGGATAGATGGAGAGAGGGAGGGATGGATAGATGGAGAGAGGGAGGGATGGATGGATGGAGAGAGGGTGAGATGGATGGATGGAGAGAGGGAGGGATGGATGGAGAGAGGGTGGGATGGATGGAGAGAGGGAGGGATGGATGGAGAGAGGGAGGGATGGATGGAGAGAGGGAGGGATGGATGGAGAGAGGGAGGGATGGATGGAGAGAGGGAGGGATGGATGGAGAGAGGGAGGGATGGATGGAGAGAGGGAGGGATGGATGGAGAGAGGGAGGGATGGATGGAGAGAGGGAGGGATGGATGGAGAGAGGGAGGGATGGATGGAGAGAGGGTGGGATGGATGGAGAGAGGGTGGGATGGATGGAGAGAGGGAGGGATGGATGGAGAGAGGGTGGGATGGATGGAGACAGGGTGGGATGGATGGAGACAGGGTGGGATGGATGGAGACAGGGTGGGATGGATGGAGGGAGGGATGGATGGATGGAGAGAGGGAGGGATGGATGGAGAGAGGGAGGGATGGATGGAGAGAGGGAGGGATGGATGGAGAGAGGGAGGGATGGATGGATGGAGAGAGGGTGAGATGGATGGAGGGAGGGATGGATGGAGAGAGGGAGGGATGGATGGAGGGAGGGATGGATGGAGAGAGGGAGGGATGGATGGAGAGAGGGAGGGATGGATGGAGAGAGGGAGGGATGGATGGAGAGAGGGAGGGATGGATGGAGAGAGGGAGGGATGGATGGAGAGAGGGAGGGATGGATGGAGAGAGGGAGGGATGGATGGAGAGAGGGAGGGATGGATGGAGAGAGGGAGGGATGGATGGATGGAGAGAGGGTGAGATGGATGGATGGAGAGAGGGTGGGATGGATGGAGAGAGGGTGGGATGGATGGAGAGAGGGTGGGATGGATGGAGAGAGGGTGGGATGGATGGAGAGAGGGAGGGATGGATGGAGAGAGGGTGGGATGGATGGAGAGAGGGAGGGATGGATGGAGAGAGGGAGGGATGGATGGAGGGAGGGAGGGATGGATGGAGGGAGGGATGGATGGAGAGAGGGAGGGATGGATGGAGAGAGGGAGGGATGGATGGAGAGAGGGAGGGATGGATGGAGAGAGGGAGGGATGGATGGAGAGAGGGAGGGATGGATGGAGAGAGGGAGGG
This sequence comes from Anomaloglossus baeobatrachus, assembly GCF_048569485.1. NCBI lineage: Eukaryota > Metazoa > Chordata > Amphibia > Anura > Aromobatidae > Anomaloglossus > Anomaloglossus baeobatrachus. Next base: position 289,264,240 of record NC_134359.1, on the reverse strand, counting down.
ATGGATGGAGAGAGGGAGGGATGGATGGAGAGAGGGAGGGATGGATGGAGAGAGGGAGGGATGGATGGAGACAGGGTGGGATGGATGGAGAGAGGGTGGGATGGATGGAGAGAGGGTGGGATGGATGGAGAGAGGGTGGGATGGATGGAGAGAGGGTGGGATGGATGGAGAGAGGGAGGGATGGATGGAGAGAGGGAGGGATGGATGGTGGAGGGTGGGATGGATGGAGTGAGGGGTGGTGGGTGGTGTGTGGGAGGGATGGATGGTGTGAGGGTGGGATGGGTGGGTGAGGGTGGGATGGATGGTGAGAGGGAGGGTGGTGGAGTGAGGGGGGATGGATGGAGTGAGGGTGTGGTGGATGGAGAGTGGGTGGGATGGTTGGTGGGTGGGAGGGTGGTGGAGGGTGGGAGGGTTGGATGGTGAGTGGGAGGGATGGATGGTGTGTGGGTGGGTGGTTGGGTGAGGGTGGGTTGGGATGGTGAGAGGGAGGGATGGATGGAGGAGAGGGAGGGATGGATGGAGAGAGGGAGGGATGGATGGAGAGAGGGAGGGATGGATGGAGAGAGGGAGGGATGGATGGAGAGAGGGAGGGATGGATGGAGAGAGGGAGGGATGGATGGAGAGAGGGAGGGATGGATGGAGAGAGGGAGGGATGGATGGAGAGAGGGAGGGATGGATGGAGAGAGGGTGGGATGGATGGAGAGAGGGTGGGTGGATGGTGTGGGGAGGGTGGATGGAGAGAGGGTGGGATGGATGGAGAGAGGGTGGGATGGATGGAGAGAGGGAGGGATGGATGGAGAGAGGGAGGGAGGGATGGACAGAGGGAGGGAGGGATGGAGAGAGGGAGGAATGGATGGAGAGAGGGAGGAATGGATGGAGAGAGGGAGGGATGGATGGAGAGAGGGAGGGATGGATGGAGAGAGGGAGGGAGGGATGGAGAGAGGGAGGGAGGGATGGAGAGAGGGAGGGATGGAGAGAGGGTGGGGAGGGAGGGAGGGATGGAGAGAGGGAGGGAGGGATGGAGAGAGGGAGGGATGGATGGAGAGAGGGAGGGATGGATGGAGAGAGGGAGGGATGGATGGAGAGAGGGAGGGATGGATGGAGAGAGGGAGGGATGGATGGAGAGAGGGAGGGAGGGATGATTTGGGGGAGCAATGGATAGAAGGAGTGATGGATAGAAGGAGCGATGGAGAGATAGAGGGAGAGATAGAGGGTAGGATGGAAGGAGAGAGGGAGGGAGGGATGAGAGCTAGAGGGATGGAGAGATAGAGGGAGGGATGGAGAGATAGAGGGAGGGATGGAGAGATAGAGGGAGGGATGGGGAGATGGAGGGATGGAGGGATGGAGAGATGGAGGGATGGAGAGATGGAGGGATGGAGAGATGGAGAGATGGAGGGAGGGATGGAGAGCTAGAGGGAGGGATGGAGAGCTAGAGGGAGGGATGGAGAGCTAGAGGGAGGGATGGAGAGCTAGAGGGAGGGATGGAGAGCTAGAGGGAGGGATGGAGAGCTAGAGGGAGGGATGGAGAGATAGAGGGAGGGATGGGGAGCTAGAGGGAGGGATGGGGAGCTAGAGGGAGGGATGGAGAGCTAGAGGGAGGGATGGAGAGCTAGAGGGAGGGATGGGGAGCTAGAGGGAGGGATGGAGAGCTAGAGGGAGGGATGGAGAGCTAGAGGGAGGGATGGAGAGATAGAGGGAGGGATGGAGAGATAGAGGGAGGGATGGAGAGCTAGAGGGAGGGATGGAGAGCTAGAGGGAGGGATGGAGAGCTATAGGGAGGGATGAGAGCTAGAGGGATGGAGAGATAGAGGGAGGGATGGAGAGCTAGAGGGAGGGATGGAGAGATAGAGGGAGGGATGGAGAGGTAGAGGGAGGGATGGAGAGATAGAGGGAGGGATGGAGAGGTAGAGGGAGGGATGGAGAGATAGAGGGATAGAAAGAGGGATGGATAGACAGGATCATCATTACCAGGTGCATTGTGAAGAACTTGATGGTGTCTCGCTGGTATTCCCACTCAGTGGCCACGGCCATCGCTAGGGGTTCACTTGGGACAGTGAAGATCTTTCCCTGTGGGGTCCGTAACTTCCTCCTGTCCAGGTTAACCTCAAATCCACCTAATAATTACAGCAAACAACAAATTATTCCACATATTTAGAAAGGTGGGAGAGAATGGGGGATATCAGAGTCCAAAGTCATGCAGAATCAAATCTCCACCAATCAGAGAGCACTTAAAGGGGAACTCCTTTCCCTTGATATTGATCGCTGATCCTTAAGTTATTATGGAACTTGTACCATTGATTTTAGTTTCACTGAGTTTTCTGTGAATTATCTTTACTCGTCTAAATCAATAACTGAACCCCCATTAAAGGGTTGAGCTTTGTTTCTCTGATATCTGTACATAGAATTGCACTGTTGAGCTCTGCCTGCAGCCACCACTAGAGGGCGCTCAGTGCTTACTGGTTCTACATTGATCCCAATGATAACTCTGCAGTGAGCTCCCCCTAGTGGTGACTGAAGGCAGCCAGGGAGATCTGTATCAGAAATAAAGAGCCCCAGTCTGTAGAAACATCTGAATCTTCCTAGGAGCCAGAATCCAAGAGCGAGCCGCTCACCTTCACCTTGGGAGACGCTGACGCTCTCATAAAACTTCTTTCTTTCTGGAATTAAAAAAAAAATTAAGTGGATCAGATACAATTAATAATTCACATTTGAAAACAAGAGACGCTCCTATTAGACTTATTAAAGGGATAGTGCAGGATCAGAGTCATAGGTCACATAAACAGCGCCACCCCTGTTCACAGGTTGTACATGGTATTACAGCTCAGCTCCATTATCTTTTTTATTTAAAGTCACAATGACCCCAACAAATGTATGCAGTACCCCCCACAATTCTGGGCGTCACGCACTGCTCAGTACTCACCAGTAGGGGGCGCATAGAACCTCTTCTGTGTGCAGACGCCGTCCGGCGAGCGCAGCCTCCGGCACAGGCCGCCGGTCAGCACCGTGGTCCGCGCCCACAACATGCGATGAAGGCTCGGCAGCATCATTACCGGGCGTCTTTTTGGTAATTACTATCAAAAACTAAAATAAAAAGAGCAGAAAATACAACACTTGGTATGAAAATAAAATGACAATAAACTAGTTCTTAAAGGGGCTATCTGGAATCAGAAATGTTACATTTAAAGGGGGTGTCCACCTTTAGAGACCTTTATTTAAATGCATTTATTTAGGGTTAACAATCTATTTTGCAGTTGGGTGTCATGAGACATTTTGCACTGTTTGGCTTTTACAGGCTCTTTGTTTCCCGCACATTCAACTTTGATGTGGTCATAAATCAGCTGAGAAAGGTAAAAAATAAGTGAAGAACTCCCCCATTGGACGGTCAGAGTGAGCTCACTGATAGATCCTCAGTTAACTCATTCTGCAGCCGGCAATAGAGGCTGAAGAAGACAATGCAATATGTGTGATGGCACCCAGCTGTAAGAATATAAGGGGAGCAGGACACTGATCACACAGGGGGGAGGGCGGGCGGTACCTGCTCACAGACCACATCCGGGCACAGGTGAGGACGCCTGCTGATCCTCCCGGCTCCTCATCCTCGGGGCGCAGCCATGCTGGTGACCCTGGGGTGTCCTCATACGTCACGTCCCTCTTCCCACCAATCACAGCCTCCGCTTCCGCACACGAGGACTACATCTCCCGTCGTTCAACACTCGGCTGCTCAACCAATCGTAGCGCAGGTGAGTGTATGGGCGGAGCGTCAGTCGGCCAATCGCCGCGCTCGGTGGTGAAGAGGCCCAGGCGCTCAGGCCGGGAGCGGAGAAACGGCCGAGCCCTGCGGGACGAGCTGTGCCCAGAGGCAGGGGGGCCGGCCCTGGATATGCCGGTCCGAACCGAGGCTAGCAGCACGGCCTCCGGCTCCTCGTCCCTCATCCCTCCACCTCCCATTAACACGCAGCAGCCCGGGGTGGCCACCACCCTGCTGTACAGCGGCTCCAAGTTCCGGGGGCACCAGAAGAGTAAAGGCAACTCGTACGATGTGGAGGTGGTGCTGCAGGTGAGCGGGGGGCGCGCTGTGCTGGGGCGGGATACCAGCTGGATGGCATGTACCGGTCCTGGTGGGCCGGGGGTCGTGTCCTGGGGTGGCAGCGGCGTGTGGATCTTGGTGGACCGAGGGTCGGGTTCTGGGGTGGCAGCGGTGTGTGGGTCCTGGTGGGGTGAGGGTCTGGTCCAGGGGTGGCAGCGGTGTGGGGGTCCTGGTGGGGTGAGGCTGGGGTGGCAGCGGTGTGGGGGTCCTGGTGGGGTGAGGCTGGGGTGGCAGTGGTGTGGGGGTCCTGGTGGGGTGAGGCTGGGGTGGCAGCGGTGTGAGGGTCTGGTCCAGGGGTGGCAGCGGTGTGGGGGTCCTGGTGGGGTGAGGCTGGGGTGGCAGCGGTGTGGGGGTCCTGGTGGGGTGAGGCTGGGGTGGCAGCGGTGTGGGGGTCCTGGTGGGGTGAGGCTGGGGTGGCAGCGGTGTGGGGGTCCTGGTGGGGTGAGGCTGGGGTGGCAGCGGTGTGTGGGTCCTGGTGGGGTGAGGCTGGGGTGGCAGCGGTGTGTGGGTCCTGGTGGGGTGAGGCTGGGGTGGCAGCGGTGTGTGGGTCCTGGTGGGGTGAGGCTGGGGTGGCAGCGGTGTGTGGGTCCTGGTGGGGTGAGGCTGGGGTGGCAGCGGTGTGTGGGTCCTGGTGGGGTGAGGCTGGGGTGGCAGCGGTGTGTGGGTCCTGGTGGGGTGAGGCTGGGGTGGCAGCGGTGTGTGGGTCCTGGTGGGGTGAGGCTGGGGTGGCAGCGGTGTGTGGGTCCTGGTGGGGTGAGGCTGGGGTGGCAGCGGTGTGTGGGTCCTGGTGGGGTGAGGCTGGGGTGGCAGCGGTGTGTGGGTCCTGGTGGGGTGAGGCTGGGGTGGCAGCGGTGTGGGGGTCCTGGTGGGGTGAGGCTGGGGTGGCAGCGGTGTGTGGGCCAGGGGTCGGGTCCTGGATTTTCACTCCTGGGTCTCCCCTCTAATGTCTTGCACCGTGGGCCGCCGCCCCTTTCTCTACTTTGTGTCTTGGTCTCCATGGACTTACACATATACTGCCCCCGCCTGCCATCATTACTACAGCATGAGGAGTCTTCTCTGTGCAGGATCACAGAGTGACATGGCGGCTCTGTCCTCCGTGCCCCCAACCCCCCATCCTCATACGGGTTGACATGGCAGCTCTGTCCTCCGTGGCCCCCTGCCATCCTCATACGGATTGACATGGCGGCTCTGTCCTCCGTGGCCCCCCCCCCCGCCATCCTCATACGGATTGATATGGAGGCTCTGTCCTCCGTGCCCCCCCCGCCATCCTCATACGGATTGACATGGCGGCTCTGTCCTCCGTGGCCCCCCCCCCCCCCCGCCATCCTTGTACGGATTGACGTGGCGGCTCTGTCCTCCGCGGCCCCCTGCCATCCTCGTACGGATTGACGTGGCGGCTCTGTCCTCCGCGGCCCCCTGCCATCCTCATACAGATTGACGTGGCGGCTCTGTCCTCCGCGGCCCCCTGCCATCCTCATACGGATTGACGTGGCGGCTCTGTCCTCCGCGGCCCCCTGCCATCCTCCTGTGGATTGATGTGGCGGCTCTGTCCTTTATGGCCCCTGCCGTCCTCATATTGACATGGCGGTTCTTTCCTCCGTGACCCCCGCCATCCTCATTCTTATTGACATGGTGGCCCTTTCCACATTTCTTCTTGCTGTAAATGAATAGAAGCCACCGGGGAAGGTGAAACCCTCAGGAACTAGACTTCCATTACTTGGGACTTTACTACATAATCATCTCTTGTCTCCACTGGTGCTGGAAGTCATCACGTCCCGCTGCAGCCAATCACTGCTCGTGCGGTCCCTTATGGAGCATGGAGTAATGCACAGTTTTGTTTTACTCCAGTACGTCTCACAGCTGAGGGATTGTTACAGTTGTATCCAGTGTACACAATCTGGACCTTCATTGTTACAAGCTTGGAGGACGGGCAGAAGACTTCCCATACTGATGTGTTTCTTACACAGGATGGTTTATGCTGGATAAAACTGTAACAAAGCCGCAGCTGTGTGGAAAAAAGTTCTCATTCACTTACAGCAAACGGAGATCTTGGATCAGACGACTGCATGAAACCTTAACATGAACGGTGGCTCTGATGTTTGCAGTGAGTCTCCTGCGATGGCGCTGGCACTCTGCTGATAACTCGTGACCCCTCCAGTCCCTGCCCTGTGCGGTGGCTTCATCTGGCTGTGACACTCGGAGCACTGTGGTGTCAGCAGGGCCGATTACTGAAATATGCAGAGAATGTCTTGCTTTTTTTCCTGTAATGTCCCTATGACAACACTTCTTGGCAGAAGTGTGATATTGGTGACACTCCGCTTTATTATGATGCTGTTTAGTTTAAAGTGAAGGGATTCTATGATAATATTTAAAGTGAAGGGATTCTATGATAATGCCATGTTCTGAGGGACACGGGGACAGGATGTGTTGTCATAGGGGCATTTCTCGTACTCTGGTGCTATTAATCCTCTCCTTCTGCTCCGCAGCACGTGGACATGGAAAATGCTTATCTGTGTGGATACTTGAAGATAAAAGGCCTTACTGAGGTGAGTGCCCCCCCCCCCCACACACACTATTGACACCCCTGCCGTGTGGCCATGGGAAACCCCTTTTTCTGCGTGCCATGGGGATGCTCCAGATGAATGGTGGTCACAATTATTGAGGGGGTTGTCAGATTCCCACGTCTCTAGCACGGGGCCCCATCCTGCACTGTCAGGAATAAGGGGGGCCGCCATGCTCCGCTCTCCGGCTTCACCTCTTGTTATCAGAACTCCCATAGATGTGATGGGAGAGGGTCACGCGTACGGTCACCTCTGTTCCCGGCACAGTCAGGTGTGTGTTCCCCATTTTCTGGTATTGCAGATTTTACCTACAGAATATATTACTGCCCCCCCCCCCCCCCATCCTCTTTCTTTTTTTAGGAATACCCAACCCTCACCACCTTCTTTGAAGGGGAGATAATCAGTAGAAAGCATCCTTTCCTCACGAGAAAGTGGGACGCGGATGAGGACGTGGACAGGAAGCACTGGGTGAGCGTGGGCTGTGTGTGGCCGGTCCGTCCCCCGTGTTCTGCCCCTCCCCCGGGCACTGACCCCCTCTTCTCTCCACACAGGGGAAGTTCCAGGCTTTCTACCAATACGCCAAAACATTTAATTCCGATGACTTTGGATATGAGGAACTGAAAGCCGGCGACTACGTGTTCATGAGGTGGAAGGTGCGTTCCCAGGGACCCCCCCTTTATGGGGGAGAAGGGCCCAGATTACAGGGTTTACAATGTGTCCTCTCTTTCTGTCTTCGCAGGAGCAGTTCCTGGTGCCCGATCACACAATCAAAGACATCAGCGGAGCTTCCTTCGCCGGCTTCTACTACATTTGCTTCCAGAAGTCGGCGGCATCCATAGAGGGTTACTATTATCACCGGAGCTCAGAATGGTGAGCGCCGCGCAGATCTCGGGGGGGACACGTCTCTCCTTTCTGCAGGAAGACTGTTATGGTCAAGGGCAAAAAAACAGCCACACCAGAGGGCACCCATCTATTACTAGGATTTCATTGGCACCATAATATCTGCTCTGTGGTATGTTACCCTTAGTGATGAGTGAGCACTACCATGCTTGGGTGCTCGTAACGAGCAGTTGGGCGCAACGTGAGTATAATAGATGTCAATGGGGAAACTCAAGTACTGTGTGGAATGGAAGTCATTGGGGGACTTGAGCATTTTTTTGGAAGAGCTGCCAGAAAAATGCTCGAGCTTTCCATTGACTTCCATTATGTTCCATACTCGAGTTCATTCCCATTCGAGCGTCTGACCTGCTCGTTTCGAGTACCGAGCATGGTAGTGCCCACTCATCACTAGTTACCAGTACCGAGCACCTGAGCATGGTAGTGCCCGCTCATCACTAGTTACGAGTATCGAGCACCCGCGCATGGTAGTGCCCGCTCATCACTAGTTACCAGTACTGAGCACCCGAGCATGGTAGTGCCCGCTCATCACTAGTTACGAGTACTGAGCATGGTAGTGCCCGCTCATCACTAGTTACAGACTCGAGCATGGTAGTGCCCGCTCATCACTAGTTACCAGTACTGAGCATGGTAGTGTCCGCTCATCACTAGTTACCATTACTGAGCACCTGAGCATGGTAGTGCCCACTCATCACTAGTTACCAGTACTGAGCACCCGAGCATGGTAGTGCCCGCTCATCACTAGTTACGAGTACTGAGCAAGGTAGTGCCCGCTCATCACTAGTTACGAGTACTGAGCACCTGAGCATGGTAGTGCCCGCTCATCACTAGTTACGAGTATCGAGCACCCGCGCATGGTAGTGCCCGCTCATCACTAGTTACCAGTACTGAGCACCCGAGCATGGTAGTGCCCGCTCATCACTAGTTACGAGTACTGAGCATGGTAGAGCCCGCTCATCACTAGTTACAGACTCGAGCATGGTAGTGCCCGCTCATCACTAGTTACCAGTACTGAGCATGGTAGTGCCCGCTCATCACTAGTTACCAGTACTGAGCATGGTAGTGTCCGCTCATCACTAGTTACCATTACTGAGCACCTGAGCATGGTAGTGCCCACTCATCACTAGTTACCAGTACTGAGCACCCGAGCATGGTAGTGCCCGCTCATCACTAGTTACGAGTACTGAGCAAGGTAGTGCCCGCTCATCACTAGTTACGAGTACTGAGCATGGTAGTGCCCGCTCATCACTAGTTACAGACTCGAGCATGGTAGTGCCCGCTCATCACTAGTTACCAGTACTGAGCATGGTAGTGCCCACTCATCACTAGTTACCAGTACTGAGCACCCGAGCATGGTAGTGTCCGCTCATCACTAGTTACCAGTACTAAGCACCCGAGCATGGTAGTGCCCGCTCATCACTAGTTACTATTAAAGGAGTCTTCCTGTCCTGCTGGTGTATGGTTATGATGTGTCAGCACTTTGAACATTGGGGTCTGAGCCCTTCATTCTGCAAGATCTTGGTTTAAACAAAATTTAGTGCTGCTTCGTTAGTTTTCAAGATCTCTGCTTCCTGCCAGTGTATGGGGGGGAAAATGCTCCAAAATAAAGACAGGTGCATATGCACAGATCTGAGGGATTGTTATAGTTGGGTCTGAGGGGACTGGCACACTTCTTAGGTCAGAGGATTAAGTCTCTCCTGGCTGTAGGTTTTGCTACAATGGATCAGTCCAGATTCTTTTAGGAAATTTATAACTGGAGGACACTAATTGCATATAAATGAATAAATCCAGGAAAGTGGTCCATGTCCGCCGGATGGGACCCCGGATTAGTCCCCGACCAGCCGGCATTGTCTTTTGAGTAGCCGGCCTGGTGCAATGTGGTGTGCATCACTCCGCAGGGATGTCGATGCCCCAGGCCGGCTACTTCATCGAGGGGCCGCGGATGCTGTCAGGCGTGGGATGGACCAGCACTCACTAACTACTGTGCAATATGATTTACTCTTCTTTATTCTTCCTGCGCTGATACATTGTTACAAACTCATTAGGTGAAAAGAGACCAGTCCTGTATTTACAGCATTGTGTAGATTGGATGCAACTGAAACAAACCCTTCTGCTGTGCAACCTGTGGCTGTATATATGGCTGTCTGCATTCACTGCGAGCAAGCAGAGTTCTTAAAATCCCTTTTTTTTTTTATATTTTTTAAATTTCCCCTCCAGGTATCAGTCCTTAAACCTGACGCATGTCCCAGAACACAGTGCACCTATCTACGAATTCCGGTGACAGAAGCTCGTCCTCGCCGCCGCTACCACCACAACCACCGCCGCACCGACAGAGCGGAGCTATCCGCACCGAAACCTGCCGCTCTTCTGTCAGAGAGACTCTGAGAAGAATGTATGAGTGTTAAAGCAATGACGCGTGCAGCGGCGTCCACTCTCTGTGCGCAGTTTTTATTTTAATCCGCTGGGGGTTTTTTTTTTCCTGCTTGACATTACTGCTCCTACAGCTTTATTCCACCCCCCCACCCCCCCCAAGAATAACATGGACCCTTTTGCTGCCTAAATCCATCCCATTGGACCAGCACGTGGATTGCTGCACCCCTGGACAAATGCAGAAGGTGGGGTGCTGCTGAAGCGACACACTCCATCTATGGGGGATCCTCCCCACCCCCATTCCTAATTTTCAATTAGCAAACTTTTTTTTTTTCCCCCCTTCCCCCGTCCCAATGTCATAAGGAAAGTTTTTCCGGACAGCAATACATTTTCCCTCGTTTTCACATTGAAAATGGGAAATGTCAGAAATTTTTTTTATATATATCTCTATAAATATATATTATAAATACACATATATTTAATCAAAGTATAGAAAAATTCTATGGATGCCTCCTGAGAGCCGACCGAGCTGCTGAAGATTCAGTTCCGTATTTTGCGGCGGCCTATTTTTCCAGGGTATACGTAACGGGTGACGGAAACGCATTGCACCCCCTGCTTGTTCAGTCTCTTTCTAATGAATTCTGTATATCTGGGCTTCTCAAGGGTCTAAGTGCAAAGTGTGGGAACAGCGCCACCGGCTGGCAGACTGCGCTCACCACAGCTGAATGGGTTAAAAAAAAAAAAATGCCCAGCGGCGAGGCGGACTGTTGACACAAAGTGACCGGTTTTGGATTTTTTGGGGTTTTTTTGCGAGGAGCCCGTGTGGAGTTATTGTCGTATTTGCTATGTGTCATGGATTAAAGCTTGGCTGGCTTTTCTCTTTGATTCTCCGCAAAAAAAAGCTTCAGACTTCTCGTCTATTCCACCTTGATTGAGAAAAATTAATTTTTTTAACAATTTTTTTTTAATTTTTTTTTTTTTCCCCCGTCAAAGAAAAACTTTTGCTGTTACACTGCTGACTTGTTGCTTCAATGTGTCATTACACAGAATAGAATGGATGGAGATGTCAAATATTATTGATTATTTTTTATATATATAATATATACCATAGAGTGAGGCAGAATGCTGCCAGGGAAATGTAGGGTTAAATCTAGAGCATCTCTTGCACTAGGGCACACGGCAATGCATTACGTTCTGGCAGCAACTGGAGCACAAGAACCGATTTGATATTTCATTGCAGCAAATGCACAATAAAGAAAATGTAATAAAATGTCATATGGGAGGAGGATGGATGAGCCTGGGAACGGACGGGTACTATGGGAGGAGTCTGGAAATGGATGGGTAATATGGGAGGAGTCTGGATATGGACGGGTACTATGGGAGGAGTCTGGATATGAACGGGTACTATGGGAGGAGTCTGGATATGAACGGGTACTATGGGAGGAGTCTGGATATGAACGGGTACTATGGGAGGAGTCTGGATATGAACGGGTACTATGGGAGGAGTCTGGATATGAACGGGTACTATGGGAGGAGTCTGGATACGAACGGGTACTGTGGGAGGAGTCTGGAAACGGATGGGTAATATGGGAGGAGGACGGAGGAGTCTGGAAACGGATGGGTAATATGGGAGGAGGACGGAGGAGTCTGGAAACGGATGGGTAATATGGGAGGAGGACGGAGGAGTCTGGAAACGGATGGGTAATATGGGAGGAGGACGGAGGAGTCTGGAAACGGATGGGTAATATGGGAGGAGGACGGAGGAGTCTGGAAACGGATGGGTAATATGGGAGGAGGACGGAGGAGTCTGGAAACGGATGGGTAATATTGGAGGAGGAAGGAGGAGTCTGGAAATGGATGGGTAATATGGGAGGAGGAGGATGGAGGAGTCTGGAAATGGATGGGTAATATGGGAGGAGAATGGAGGAGTCTGGAAATGGACGGGTCCTATGGGAGTAGGATGGATGAGCCTGGAAACCGGCAGGTGGTATGGGAGGAGGATGGAGGAGTCTGGAAACGGACGGGTGACATGGGAGGAGGATGGAGGAGTCTGGAAATGGACATGTGATCTGGGAGGAGGATGGAGGAGCATGGAAACGAACGGGTAATATGGTAGGAGGATGGAGGAGCGTGGAAACAGACGGGTAATATGGGAGGAAGATGGAGGAGTTTGGAAACGGATGGGTAATATGGGAGAAGGAGGAGTCTGGAAACGGATGGGTAATATGGGAGGAGGATGGAGGAATCTGGAAATGGGCGGGTAATATGGGAGGAGAATGGAGGGGCCTGGAAACGGATGGACAGAATGGGGAGGAGGAGGAGGATGGAAGAGTCTGGAACCAGACGGGTAATATGGGAAGAGGAGGATGGAGGAGTCTGGAAATGGATGGATGATATGGGAGGAGGATGGAGCAGCATGGAAATGGACGGGAAATATGGGAGAAGGAGGAGTCTGGAAACGGTTGGGTAATATGGGAGGAGGATGGAGGAATCTGGAAATGGGCGGGTAATATGGGAGGAGAATGGAGGGGCCTGGAAACGGATGGACAGTATGGGGAGGAGGAGGAGGAGGATGGAAGAGTCTGGAACCAGACGGGTAATATGGGAAGAGGAGGATGGAGGAGTCTGGAAATGGACGGGTCCTATGGGAGTAGGATGGATGAGCCTGGAAACCGGCAGGTGGTATTGGGAGGAGGATGGAGGAGTCTGGAAACGGATGGATGATATGGGAGGAGGATGGAGCAGCATGGAAATATGGGAGAAGGAGGAGTCTGGAAACGGATGGGTAATATGGGAGGAGGATGGAGGAATCTGGAAATGGGCGGGTAATATGGGAGGAGAATGGAGGGGCCTGGAAACGGATGGACAGTATGGGGAGGAGGAGGAGGAGGATGGAAGAGTCTGGAACCAGACGGGTAATATGGGAAGAGGAGGATGGAGGAGTCTGGAAATGGACGGGTCCTATGGGAGTAGGATGGATGAGCCTGGAAACCGGCAGGTGGTATTGGGAGGAGGATGGAGGAGTCTGGAAACGGATGGATGATATGGGAGGAGGATGGAGGAGCATGGAAATGGACGGGTAATATGGGAGGAGGATGGAGGCGTCTGGAAATGGACGGGTAATATGGGAGGAGGATTGAGGAGCTGCAAAACGGACTGGTAATCTGGGAGAATGGATGAGACTGAAAACGGATGGGTAATATGGGAGGAGGATGAAGGAGCCTGGAAATGGACGGATAATGTTGGAGGAGGATTGAGGAGTCAGGAAACAGAAGGGTAATATTGGAGGACTCTGGAAACGGATGAGTAATATAGGAGGAGAATGGGGGAGCCTGGAAACGGATGGGTAATATGGGAGGAGGGATGATTCAGGAGTCTGGAAATGGACAGGCAATATGGGAGAAGGATGCATAAACCTGTAAACGAACGGGTAATATGGGAGGAGGATGGAGGAGCCGCTAAATGGATGGGTAATATGGGAGGAGGAGGATGGAGGAGTCTGGAAACGGATGGGTAATATGGGAGGAGGATGGAGGAGTCTGGAAACGGATGGGTAATATGGGAGGAGGATGGAGGAGCCGCTAAATGGATGGGTAATATGGGAGGAGGAGGATGGAGGAGTCTGGAAACGGATGGGTAATATGGGAGGAGGATGGAGGAGTCTGGAAACGGATGGGTAATATGGGAGGAGGATGGAGGAGCCGCTAAATGGACGGGTAATATGGGAGGATGATGGAGGAATCTCTATATGGACGGGTACTATGGGAGGAGGATGGAGGAGCTGCTATATGGACGGGTACTATGGGAGGAGGATGGAGGAATCTCTATATGGACGGGTACTATGGGAGGAGGATGGAGGAGCTGCTATATGGACGGGTACTATGGGAGGAGGATGGAGGAGTCTGAAAACGGACGAGGTTGTGGTCCTGGAGTGTCTCGCCTTTACCCAACTTGTCAAGTGAAGTGTATTTCTGTGTGACGGTTTTAGTTGTTGGGCTTTGTGCACATAATGTCTTCCCCATAAAATGAGCATAATGCGCAGCAATGTCAAAACAACAACGCTGTGCACATGGACGACACATTTGATGTCTTTTATCAATTCCGGGTTTGGAAACCCTCCAGAGGTTAAAATTAAGTGACTTGATGATTCTACAGGCAGCTTCACAATATAGAGGAATAGACGGCAGCAGCTTCTATAAGCACAGTGTGCACACAGCCTCATCCAGGAGGTTTTGGAGCGGACGGAGTGAAAACTTTCAATCCTCAAAAAACAAGGTTCTGCTTTTAAAAAAACTGTGCACACAAAGTCTTAGAGGACAACTGCCTTCTCAATCCTTGTTTCCCCACAGTAATGTAACACTTCTACTCACCTCCAGTGCTGGCACTCTTCCATCAGTGTCCGTACTAACTGTCCCGGGGATTGCGTGACATAATGTCAAGTGATCCCTGTGGATAATCAGCGCCAGCTTCACTCTCCTCTCCTTTGGATACAATTGACATCAGATTAAGGCTTCCTTGACACACCCGTGTTTCTGGTCACGTAGTGTCTGTTTCCACACGTACCAGAGACTCGGACACATGTAGACCCGGTAAAATCAATGGGCTTGTGCACACGTCTGTGTTTCCACACTGACCATATGGAGCACAAGCATGTCCGTATGTTGCATAAGGTGACATGTCTGGTTTCTACCGGTAGCACAGGTGGTACACAGACCACACACTGATGTGATCTGTGTGACATCAGTGTGACACATACCGGAAAAAACAGGTATACTTACCTGTCTCTGGTGCTGCTGTTACTTCCGGGTCCCGCTCAGTATGCTCATGAATATTCACTGCACTGACCGCGGACCTGGAAGCAACAGCAGCACCGAAGACGGGTAAGTATTCAAGTTTATGCTGTCTGTGTGGTATCCGATGTCTCATGAAAAACACTGACCTGCCCCATTGACCGTCACACACGCACTAAATGCACGGATATGTGAAAGATGCCTAAGCTGCAGCTGTCGCTTCCACCGGATGTCTGATTTGGGGAGAGTGAAGTCAGCGCTGCTTACTCACAGGGATCACGTAACATATAAAGTGTCACACCATCCCCGGGACAGTCAGTACTGACACTACTGGAACAGTGCCGGCATTGGAGTTCAGTACAGTGGGTACGGAAAGTATTCAGACCCTTTTAAATTTTTCACTGTTTCATTGCAGCCATTTGGTAAATTCAAAAACGTTCGTTCTTTTTCTCATTAATGTACTCTCTGCCCCATCCCCCATCTTAACAGAAAGAAACAGAAATGTAGAAATTTTTGAAAATATATTAAACAAGAAAAACTGAAATATCACATGGTCATAAGTATTCAGCCCCTTTGCTCAGTATTGAGTAGAGGCACCCTTCCTTTTGAGCTAGTACAGCCATGAGTCTTCTTGTAATTCTGGATTTGGGGATCCTCGGCCATTCTTCCTTGCAGATCCTCTCCAGTTCCGTCAGGTTGGATGGTGAACGTTGGTGGACGTCATTTTCAGGTCTCTCCAGAGATGCTCAATTGGGTTTAGTTCAGGGTTCTGGATGGGCCGGTCAAGAATGGTCACAGAGTTGTTCTGAAGCCACTCCTTTGTTATTTTAGCTGTGTGCTTAGGGTCATTGTCTTGTTGGAAGGGAAACCTTCGGCCAAGTCTGAGGGCCAGAGCACTATGAAAAAGGTTTTCTTCCAGGATATCTCTGTACTTGGCTGTATTCATCTTTCCTTCAATTGCAACCAGTCGTCCTGTCCCTGCCCCCATAGCATGATGCTGCCGCCACCATGCTTCACTGTGGGGATTGTATTGGGCAAGAGATGAGCAGTGTCTGGTTCTCTCCACACATACCGCTTAGAATTATCACCAAAAAGTTCTATCCGTCTCCTCAGACCAGAGAATGTTATTACTCATAGTCTGGGAGTCCTTCATTTGTTTTTTTTTGCAAACTCTATGTGGGTTTCATATGTCTTGCACTGAGGAGAGGCTTCCGTTGGGCCACTCTGCCATAAAGGCCCGACTGGTAGAGGCTGCAGTTATAGGTGACACTGTGGAACTTTCTTCCATCTCCCTACTGCATCGCTGGAGCTCAGCCACAGTGATCTTGGGGTTCTTCTTTACCTTCTCTCACCAAGGTTCTTCTCCCACGATTGCTCAGTTTGGCTGGAAAGCCAGGTCTAGGAAGAGTTCTGGTGGTCCCAAATGTCTTCCATGTAAGGATTATGGAGGCCACTGTGCTTTTAGGAACCTTGAGTACTGCAGAAATTCTTCTGTAACCTTGGCCAGATCTGTGCCTTGCCACAATTCTGTCTCTGAGCTCCTTGGCCAGTTCCTTTGACCTCATGATCATCATTTGGTGTGACATGCAGTGTGAGCGGTGAGGTCTTATATAGACAGGTGTGCACCTTTCCAAATCACGTCCCATCAGTGTAATTACACACAGCTGGACTCCAATGAAGGAGGAGAACCATCTCAAGGAGGATCACAAGGAAATGGACAGCCTGTGACTTACATATGAGTGTCTGAGCAAAGGGGCTGAATACTTATGACCATGTGATATTTCACTTATCTTGTTTAATAAATTTGCAAAATTTTTCTATATTTCTGGGGGGGGGGTTCTGACAAGATGGGGGATGGGGAGCAGAGTGTACATTAATGAGAAAAAATGAACTTTGTTTGAATTTACCAAATGGCTGCAATGAAACAGAGTGAAAAATTTAAAGGGGTCTGAATACTTTCGGCATACCCACTGTAAGTTACATTACTATGGGGATTGAGAATGCACACCGGTGGCGCACACAGGGGTGGTGCACACAGGGATGGCGCACACAGGGGTGATGCACACAGGGGTGACACACACAGGGGTGGCACACACAGGGATGGCACACACAGGGGTGATGCATACAGGGGTGGCACATACAGGGGTGGCACATACAGGGGTGGTGCATAAAGGTGTGGCCCACAATTACAGATGCCTATTACAATGATTGAGAACCTGATCCACACAATGCGTAAAAAAATAAAAAATGCAATTTGTGAAGTTACGCTGTGGATTATCTGCTGCAGCCTTTTCATGACCAAAATCCACGGTGGTGCGTGGCTGTACACAAATGCAAAGAAGCCCCTTAATTCTGCACATGATATCTTTTTCCACCTGAAAAAAAAGTTAAAATGACTTTCTGTGCACTTGTTCAATTATTTTTAAACTTTTTCTGTAGCGATTTTTTTTTAAAAAAAAAAAATTTCCCTGTATTTTATTCGGCCTTCATCTGCGATTATGGCAGGGAAAGATTGCGGTATACATAGATGACTGCTCTGGGCAGTAGAATCGTAAATCACTGTCTGTACAAGGACCACGAAATTTGGACATCCAAAGCCGGTCTAAATATGAGTCCCAGTTAACAGATCGTTTATTGTTGGCTTTTTCATGACATCTGTGAATTAAAAAAAATAAAATAATACTATATATATATAATAATAATAATTAAAAAAAATAAATAAATATATATATATATATATATATATATATATATTTATAGGTTTTCTTCCAGGATATCTCTGTACTTGGCCGCATTCATCTTTCCTTCAATTGCAACCAGTCGTCCTGTCTCTGCCCCCATAGCATGATGCTGCTACCACCATGTCACTATATATATATATATATATAGATAATATATGTATATATATGTATATATATATATAGTGACATGGTGGTAGCAGCATCATGCTATGGGGGCAGAGACAGGACGACTGGTTGCAATTGAAGGAAAGATGAATGCGGCCAAGTACAGAGATATCCTGGAAGAAAACCTCTTCCTCAGTGCTCTGGAGCCCAGACTTGGCTGAAGGTTCACCTTCCAACAAAACAATGACCGTAAGCACACAGCTAAAATAACAAAGGAGCGGCTTCAGAACAACTCTGTGACCATTCTTGACCGGCCCAGCCAGAGCCCTGACCTTAACCCAATTGAGCATCTCTGGAGAGACCTGAAAATGGCGTCCACCAACATTCACCATCTAACCCAAGGGAACTGGAGAGGATCTGTAAGGAAGAATGGCCGAGGATCCCCAAATCCAGGATCCCAAGAAGAGTCATGGCTGTACTAGCTCAAAAGGCAGAAAGCTTCTACTCAATACTGAGCACAGGGGCTGAATACTTATGACCATGTGATATTTCAGTTTATCTTCTTTAATAAATTTGCAAAAATCTCTACATTTCTGTTTTTTCTTCTGTCAAGATGGCGGATGGGGTGCAGAGTGCCCATCAATTAGAATTTACCAAATGGCTGCAATGAAACAAACAGTGAAAAATTTAAAGGGGTGTGAATACTTTCCGTACCCACTGTATATTCACTTCCAGTGGCGGCACTGTTCCAGCAGTGTCAGTACTGACTGTCCCGGGGATGGTGTGACACTTTATATGTCACGTAATCCCTGTGAGTAATCAGCGCTGGCTTAACTTTCCCCAAATCAGACATGTGGTGGAAGCGCACACATCCGTGCATTTAGGGCATGTGTGACGGTCCATGGGGCAGGTCATTATGTTTGTCTGTGTGTATGTTCTCCATGTGACATCGGATACCACACGGACAGCATAAACTTGAATACTTACCCGTCTTCAGCTCTGCTGTTGCTTCCAGGTCCGCGATCAATGCAGTGAATATTCATGAGCATAAGGAGCGGGACCCGGAAGTAACAGCAGCACCGGAGACAGGTAAGTATACCTGTTTTTTACGGTATGTGTCCCACAGATCACATCAGTGTGTGGTCTGTGTAACACCTGTGCTACCGGTAGAAACCAGACATGTCACCTTGTGCAGCACACGGACATGCATGTGCTCCATATGGTCAGTGTGGAAACACAGACGTGTGCACAAGACCGGACAGTGTGGAAACACAGACGTGTGCACAAGACCATTGATTTTATATATAAAATTTATTTATTTTTTATTTTATAGAGTGGAACTGCTCAAAAACCCACCTGAAAAAGCGCTTAAAAAACGATTCTACCTGTTCTTTTTTTTTTTTTTCTGTTGATATGCTCAGTGTTTTGAGCACTTTTCTTCCACTTCCAAGTTTTAAAAAAAATAAAGTGCATGCCTCTCTGAAGTGGCTTCTGATGGGATCCATTATAAATTTGGTCCTGTTCAATCCAAAGGCTGCAAAAAAATGCTTTAGGGGAAAAAAAAACTCTTCTAAAACTTCTCAACACAACTTAAGGATACTAAAAACTCCCCAAAAAAGTGCAATTTTGTTTAAGCAGCTTTCATTTGCTAACTCATTGTTTTCGACTATGAACACACTTTTAGAGGCCGTCAAAAATGAGTCTTTCTCTAGGAGAAACACCTTTAGAAAAGGCTCTTTGGGGAGTTTTTGGCAAAGTTTTTATCTCTTTGCAAGGAACATTTTTCCCTCACCCTATGATGGGATCCTTATATTGTGGTGCCGTCATGGGTTCAGAAAAAAACACATTACCGGTAAGTAATTACGTATTTTTCCCTCACCCTATGATGGCATCCTTATATCGTGGTGCCATCATGGCTTCAGAAAAACACATTACCGATAAGTAATTACGTATTTTTCCCTCACCCTATGATGGCATCCTTATATCGTGGTGCCGTCATGGGTTCAGAAAAAACACATTACCGGTAAGTAATTACATATTTTTTCCTCACCCTATGATGGCACCCTTATATCGTGGTGCCGTCATGGGTTCAGAAAAACACATTACCGGTAAGTAATTACGTATTTCTTGAAGAGATTTTAGAAGAGTTTTGAATGGACAGTGCGTAGTTTGGGGAGGTTTCCTTCAGGTTCTGCTACAAAGACATGTACTTGCTATTTATCTACAAGGTTTTTTATTTATTTTTTTTTCAAATTCTCTTGAAGATCAATAAAAAGCTCAAAAAACTTCTGATATAAATGTGGATTTATTAATAATAATAATAATAATTTTTATTTCTATAGCGCCAACATATTCCACAGCGCTTTACAATTCAGGATTTGCCATATAAATGAATTTAAGTGTTTTTTTGGAGCATTTTGAAGAGGATTTGCTGCAAAAAAATCTCGTGTACATACTATAAAGTCATGCTGTGTTATTTCATTAGTTTTTTAGCAAAAACACTCAATCCTCAAAAAATGATGAAAAAAAACTCAAAACTCATCGAAATTATATGGCAGAGCCAACTTGCTGTTCATGAGTTTTATTAAATATTTTTTTTTCCTAAAAGTTTTTGGAAAAACACTTGGTGGAAAAATACAGAAAGTTGGAGTCACTTTTTTTTGTAGGATCCTGAAAGAAACCTCTCCAAACCCGAAATGGTCTAATCAAACGACTGCACAAGAACACTCCAAGGGAAAAAAACCTCTTGAAAACTTTTTAAATTCTTATATATATAAAAAAAATACTCTAAGGCCACGTTCACACAGTCAGTATTTGGTGAGGGTTTTTTTACCTCAGTATTTGTATCCAAAACCAGGAGTGGGTGAGAAATACAGACATGGGGCCCGAGTTTCTAATATTTTTTCACTTTAATTGTTCCAATTCTGTTTTTTGCTAAATACTGAGGTAAAAAACCTCCCCAAATTCTCAATGTCTGTACGTGGCCTAAGTTATGTGTGCATAAAATATTTTTTTCAGGAATTTTATATGTGGGAACCGCTTCAGGAAACTTTTTTTCTGTGGTTATTTTTGCCCTTGAAATGTTTTAATTTACATTTTTTGAGACTTTTTTTTCTTGTTTTTGATGATTTTTTCGAAACCTATTAAGCAATGACTAAAACGCTTGCATTTTTTACATTAAAAGCGCTTGTGTTTTTGTAGCTTTTTTTTTTCCAGCCTTCTTATTGACCTCTATTGTGAATTATGAAGTGATGTCATGGTGGAAAACACTAGAGGAACAGTCCGGTCACTATTAAACATTTAGCGTTTTTCTAGATGGCGTCCGTCACTTCACATCGTGAACCTCTGCTGCCCTCCTTGTCACTGGGCCACGCCGGGTATTGCAGCCCCATTAATGGCCCAATAAAGTCAACATGGCTGCCCTTCATACCACCTGATGACACCAGCAATGAAATATATATTTGTGCATGATATCAAAATTAAAGTGACGACCTGTTCTCATCCATTTTTAGTCTTTTACGTTATTTTCTATTGAGTTGGGTGAAAAAACACCTTAATCTGGTTGCTATGGTCATATTGCCTAACAATCATTTTTCCATAGGGTTGCCAAGGAGCAATTCCCTAGCAACCAGCAAATAGTTTAAGATTTAGCGTACGCTCCACGAGCGTATGACTCGCATGATTATCGGATCACACCACCCGGCACGACCACACACTCTTCGGATAGGAGCAGGTTGGCTGCATAGAAGTACATGCAGCCGACGCTCTCTTGTCAGGTGAGTGTGAGGCCGTGCCGGGTGATGCGATCCGATAATTGTACGAGTCATACGCTCGTGTGAGCGCACCCTTAGGCCCACTTACGGCCTTGAGGCTTAGCAGAGCCATGATACTCTGGTTGCTATGGATATTCTGGCTAACAATAAATCTTTTCCATGAGGTTGCTAAGCAGTTGATCCTTAGTAACAACTGTCTTTCAGATTTCTGAAGTCAAATGGGCATCAACCTGGTGACAAAGAGCCGCCATTGCCTCCTTGTACTCAGATTATCGCAAATTTTAACCTAAATAATGTATTCTAGACATTAGTACGTGCTTAAAGCCTGACAACCCTCAAATTATTGGTTGCTATGGAGTGTATTCCTAGCAACAAAGCTGTCAGGAATCACATAAAGGGTGAGACTTGACCCCTTTAAATGCCCACACAGTTTAGGGCCAAACTGAAGCAGAAAACCTTCTTTAGGCTCCCTGAAACACTTTAGACAGGTTACAAAGTATGGCCATGAGGATACATGCTCAATGGTTAAATTGGGAGAATCAATTTTGGGGTTAACAGTAACTAAGTGTGTGGTTTTGGGGGGAGGGGGGTGGCATTCAAAGTGAAAATGAACCAAGTCTTGTATAATCTGGCAAAATAGACACGACAGCAAAGGGAGTGAGGGCAAAATGCCCTTAGTAAAGATGGCCACGGAATGACGGGCGCCGGTTAATGGCGTCAGCGGGAAGCTCCGCCCTTCCCCGGCTCCAGTCTGCTGTGCTTCCTTTCTCTCTGTGCTGGCAGCAGTCAGGAGGCCGCAGACATGGGGATCCTGGAGAAAATCTCCGAGATCGAGAAGGAGATCGCCAGGACCCAGAAGAATAAGGGTGAGAGGCCGGGACCATGTGCGGGATACACGGCGACACGTGGGGGAAGGACCCTGCACTGATTAGTATGGGGGGATATAGTGGGGAGGACCCTGCAATGATTATTATTGGGGGGATATAGTGGGGCGGACCCTGCACTGATTAGTATGGGGGGATATAGTGGGGAGGACCCTGCACTGATTAGTATGGGGGGAATATAGTGGGGAGGACCCTGTACTGATTAGTATGGGGGGATATAGTGGGGAGGACCCTGTACTGATTAGTATGGGGGGAATATAGTGGGGAGGACCCTCTACTGATTAGTATGGGGGGATATAGTGGGGAGGACCCTGCGATGATTATTATTGGGGGGATATAGTGGGGAGGACCCTCTACTGATTAGTATGGGGGGATATAGTGGGGAGGACCCTCTACTGATTAGTATGGGGGGATATAGTGGGGAGGACCCTCTACTGATTAGTATGGGGGGATATAGTGGGGAGGACCCTGTACTGATTAGTATGGGGGGATATAGTGACTAGGACCCCGCCCTGATTAGTATGGGGGGATATAGTGACTAGGACCCCGCCCTGATTAGTATGGGGGGATATAGTGACTAGGACCCCGCCCTGATTAGTATGGGGGGATATAGAGGAGAGGAACCCACACTGATTAGGATGGGGGGATATAGTGGTGTGCATCTCGCACTGATTAGTATGGGGGGATATAGTGGAGAGGAGCCCACACTGATTAGTATGGGGGGGAGGATATAGTGGGGAGGACCCTGCACTGGTCAGTATGGGGGGGGGGATATAGTAGGGAGCACGCTGCCCCGGTTAGTATAGTAGTGGGGCGCGCTGCCCCGGTTAGTATAGTAGTGGGGCACGCTGCCCCGGTTAGTATAGTAGTGGGGCACGCTGCCCCGGTTAGTATAGTAGTGGGGCACGCTGCCCCGGTTAGTATAGTAGTGGGGCACGCTGCCCCGGTTAGTATAGTAGTGGGGCACGCTGCCCCGGTTAGTATAGTAGTGGGGCACGCTGCCCCGGTTAGTATAGTAGTGGGGCACGCTGCCCCGGTTAGTATAGTAGTGGGGCACGCTGCCCCGGTTAGTATAGTAGTGGAGCACGCTGCCCCGGTTAGTATAGTAGTGGGGCACGCTGCCCCGGTTAGTATAGTAGTGGAGCACGCTGCCCCGGTTAGTATAGTAGTGGGGCGTGATGCCCTGGTTAGTATAGTAGTAGAGCACGCTGCCCTGGTTAGTATAGTAGTGGGGCACGCTGCCCTGGTTAGTATAGTAGTGGGGCACGCTGCCCCGGTTAGTATAGTAGTGGGGCACGCTGCCACGGTTAGTATAGTAGTGGGGCACGCTGCCACGGTTAGTATAGTAGTGGGGCACGCTGCCCTGGTTAGTATAGTAGTGGGGCACGCTGCCCTGGTTAGTATAGTAGTGGGGCACGCTGCCCCGGTTAGTATAGTAGTGGGGCACGCTGCCCCGGTTAGTATAGTAGTGGGGCACGCTGCCCCGGTTAGTATAGTAGTGGGGCACGCTGCCCCGGTTAGTATAGTAGTGGAGCATGCTGCCCCGGTTAGTATAGTAGTGGAGCATGCTGCCCCGGTTAGTATAGTAGTGGGGCGCGCTGCCCCGGTTAGTATAGTAGTGGGGCACGCTGCCCCGGTTAGTATAGTAGTGGGGCACGCTGCCCCGGTTAGTATAGTAGTGGGGCGCGCTGCCCCGGTTAGTATAGTAGTGGGGCACGCTGCCCCGGTTAGTATAGTAGTGGGGCACGCTGCCCCGGTTAGTATAGTAGTGGGGCACGCTGCCCCGGTTAGTATAGTAGTGGGGCACGCTGCCCCGGTTAGTATAGTAGTGGGGCACGCTGCCCCGGTTAGTATAGTAGTGGGGCACGCTGCCCCGGTTAGTATAGTAGTGGGGCACGCTGCCCCGGTTAGTATAGTAGTGGGGCACGCTGCCCCGGTTAGTATAGTAGTGGGGCACGCTGCCCCGGTTAGTATAGTAGTGGGGCGCGCTGCCCCGGTTAGTATAGTAGTGGGGCGCGCTGCCCCGGTTAGTATAGTAGTGGGGCGCGCTGCCCCGGTTAGTATAGTAGTGGGGCGCGCTGCTCCGGTTAGTATAGTAGTGGGGCACGCTGCCCCGGTTAGTATAGTAGTGGGGCGCTGCCCCGGTTAGTATAGTAGTGGGGCACGCTGCCCTGGTTAGTATAGTAGTGGGGCGCGCTGCCCTGGTTAGTATAGTAGTGGGGCACGCTGCCCTGGTTAGTGTAGTAGTGGGGCGCGCTGTCCCGGTTAGTATAGTAGTGGGGCGTGCTGCCCCGGTTAGTATAGTAGTGCGGCGTGCTGCCCCGGTTAGTATAGTAGTGGGGCGCGCTGCCCCGGTTAGTATAGTAGTGGTGCGCGCTGCCCTGGTTAGTATAGTAGTGCGGCGCGCTGCCCCGGCTAGTATTGGTGGGGGGGCGCGCTGCCCTGGTTAGTATAGTAGTGGGGCACGCTGCCCCGGATAGTATAGTAGTGGGGCGCGCTGCCCCGGATAGTATTGGTGGGGGGCGCGCTGCCCCGGATAGTATTGGTGGGGGGCGCGCTGCCCGGTTAGTATAGTGGTGGGGGGCGCGCTGCCCCGGATAGTATAGTAGTGCGGCGCGCTGCCCCGGTTAGTGTCGGGCCGCCTGTGATTGCTTCCTCATTGTCTTCCAGCCACTGAGTACCACTTGGGATTGCTGAAGGCCAAGCTCGCCAAGTACAGAGCGCAGCTCCTGGAACCCTCCAAATCTGCTGCCGCCAAAGGGGAGGGCTTCGATGTGATGAAATCCGGAGATGCCCGGGTGGCGCTGATCGGGTTCCCCTCTGTGGGTAAGGTCGGTAAACAGCCTGATCACTTGTGACTACCTGTATTTTGATGCTGTTAAGCAGAATTAATATGTCATGTATTAAACCTTATACTCCAGTCACATCCAGAGCTGCATCCCAAATTCTGCTCGCTGCCCCTTACACTTCTTCATACACTCGCCATAGAGGATAATTTTACATTGCGCTCTGGTACTTTGCAGGGCTTGTTGTCTTCTAATACTGGTATATTCTGCATATGGCCTGTGGGGGGCAGCGGTGAGATCCTGCAGCTTAAAGGGGCATTCCACCCACATATCAACTATCCACTGTATATGTGATCAGTGCTGTCAGTTGGGGTAGAATCGCCATCCACGGTGAAGAGGTTGAGCAGATTCTTAGTCGCTCTGTGCCATCCGCATATAGAAGTGTTACAGACAGCCGAGCACCGCGCAGAATTATGAATGCAGCTCTGGATGTGACTGCATATGATCACATTACAGATTACATATAATGTTCTGGAACCTTTTGCCTTTGATACTGAGTGTTTTTTGGAATTTTTATGTTTTCCAGTCCACGTTTTTAAGTCTGATGACCTCCACCGCCAGCGAGGCCGCGTCCTATGAGTTCACCACGCTGACCTGCATCCCGGGGGTGATCGAGGTGAGGCTGACGCTACGTGTCCAGGCGATGGAGCTTTCACAGTGGTCTCCAACTTTCTACTGTGCTTTGTATTCCATTTTCTGACCGTTCCCAGGATCTCTGCTTGCTGTCAGTGAATGAGGACATTCCGAAATTCATTCCTTGGCTGTTACAGACCTCATACACAATTTTAATATTAGATCAAAGCCAATGAGTGAAGTTCTGAATGTCCATTCACTGACAGCAAACAGAGCTCTGATTTAGCGTTCTATACGTATAATCTGGGGTTTTGCATTCATTGCTATGGTTTGGTACGTTTCTGTGTTTCAGTACAAAGGAGCGAACATCCAGCTGTTGGATCTGCCGGGAATTATCGAAGGTGCCGCACAGGGTGAGTGTGAGCTCTTGTGGTCACGGACCAGGACCCAACTCTCCGGCAAGGCGCGTAAATGAGGCATAAAGTATCCTCCATAATGCACTATATACTCTATCCCTCCCCCCCCTTACAGGAAAGGGCAGAGGTCGCCAGGTCATTGCTGTCGCTCGGACGTCAGACGTGGTCATTATGATGCTGGACGCCACGAAAGGTGAAGTCCAGAGGTGAGCGGTCCATGGTCAGGCTGGAGTAATGCCGCCACGTGGTGGGCCATACTCTCATACCCTCGCCATCCTGACTGATTGATTTCCTTCTTTTCACCAGATCCTTACTGGAGAAAGAGCTGGAGTCTGTGGGGATACGGCTGAACAAAAATAAGCCCAATATATACTTTAAGGTAAGTGGCTGGAAAATACATTGTCACGGATCTCCAGCTCTAGATGCCACTGCTGTCACTTATCCTTTAAAGGGAATCTGTCACCAGGTTTTTTGCCACCTAATCTGACAGCAGCATAATGTAGGGGCAGAGATCCTGATTCCAGCGATGTCACTTACTGGGCTGCTTAGTGTAGTATTGATAAAATCACTGTTTAATCAGCAGGAGATTATCATTACAGGACTACTTGGTGCGCTGCAAGATAGCTCAGGATATTCATGAGCTCTGTATAACAGCTAGATCTGCAGCAGAGAAGACAGCAAACAGCTCAGTAAGTGACACATCGCTGGAATCGGGGTCTCTGGCTCTACATTATGCTGCTCTCAGATGAGGGAGCAAAAACCTGGTGACAGATTCCTCTTAAAGAGATCATACAACTGGGGGAAAAAAATGACCCCGGCCATTGCCCCAATTACTTTGTCAGTGGAACTTACCAATGTACAGGCAGTTCAGTACACGTGCTTTCCTAAAACTCTGTCAAAATAGCGTTAAAAGCTAAATCATTCCTATAGATGGGAGCGTTTGTTACTAGTGATTGGTGAAATATTTGGGTTTTCTTCATCGTTCCTTATGGGAGACCCAGACCATGGGTGTATAGCTTCTGCCTCCGGAGGACACACAAAGTACTACACTAAAAAGTGTAGCTCCTCCCTCCGAGCATATACACCCCCTGGATGACCACATCTAGCCAGTTCAATGCTTTGTGTTCAGGAGGCATACATCCACACATGCATTCTCATCTGATTTTTGATTTCAAAGAGTTGGAAGAAAAGCGGGTCCAAGCTGGACCCCCGGCATGTCCCTTCTCACCCCACTGTGTCGGCGGTGCTGTTAAGGTTGATTTTACAAGGCTGGAGCCTTACATGCCACGCTCCTTCACCATCCCTCGGGCTCTGGCTTGAAGTGGGAGCCATCACGGTTCTCTCTGCTTTGCAGGAGACCGGTCTCCATCCGCAGCCCTTTCAGGACCCTGCCGGACGGAGCGCTCACCCCTCAGGGACCTGGCCCTGCGTCTCATAAGCTAAGTATTGAGACGTTATTGAAGGGTCCCTTGTGCATTTATTGTGGGGAGAGTGTGTTATGTCACTGTGCTGTGATTTCCGGCCGGTTCTCTGGTTTTCTCCTGAGAACCGCGCCGAGGGTGCCTGCTCGTCGGCCGCATGGTAAAATTTAGGCCCCGGCTTCGGCTGCGGCCTACTTTTCGTTTTCACTGCCCCTGCATGTCAGTCATGCAGAGGGACAGGGCGGCGCCGCCCACCGGCCGTTCAGCACAGGGGAGGACACTCCTCTCTGAGGAGATGTTTCCCTCCCCTGTATTTCTCCTTGGCCCTCCGGTTCCCGCTCTTGGACTAAACCCTGCCCCCCCCTCCTCACTCCGGCGCCATTTTATCAGCGTTCTTACACTGATCGGCGCTGGCTGCTGCAGCTCTGCAATCGGTCTGGGGGTCCAAGCTGTGGAATCCGGAGGGCACACAAAACGGCCTGGTAAGCCACAACCTCTGGTTGTGGACTTCCTTATACACTCTCTGGGGGTCATTCTGAAGGAGTGTGTTCTTTACTGCAGAGCCTCCACCTCAGCAGCATGTCTCACACTAGGAGCAAGGCTGCAAGGCTTTACTCTATATGCACTACATGTAAGCTCGTACTGCCTGAACCGAGCACAGATCCTCATTATGATGCCTGCTCTAACATGGTGGTGCCTCAGCCTGGAGCCTCCTCAGGGGTCCCTCCGGCTGCTCCGGCCCCGGTGGCTGAACCCCCGGCTTGGGTAGCATCGTTTTCTAAAGCTATCTCCCAGTCCTTTGCCGACTCCATGGGAGAATTGTCCCGGACTCTGCTGACCATGCATCAGCCCCCTTCTCAGGGCGCCTCTGCTGCTCCGACTCGCTCTGCAGAGCTCACAGAGGATTCTTCATCTGTTCCCGGACCCCGTCCTCTTAAACGGAGACGCAGGGACTCTTCTCCTTCCTCGTCCCACGGCTCTGATTCACGAGCTGAATTGCAGGGCGAGGAGGATGCCTTTACTGTGGGCTCGGACGCTACCTCTATGTACCCCATTGATTTATCTGAAGGGGATGCGGATGTTAGTGACTTGATTGCGTCCATTAATTCCGTACTGGACCTCAATCCGCCAGTATCAGAGGAGCATGCCTCTCTGGTAGAAAAACACCAGTTAACCTCTCCTAAGAGAGCAAGGAGTGTGTTTTTTAACCACTCCAGTTTTCAGGACACTGTGACCAAGCCCAGGGCCTGCCCTGACAAACGCTTCCCAAAGCGTGGTTCTGATGACCGTTTTCCCCTTCCACCAGAGGTGGTCAAGGAGTGGGCTCATTGACCAAAGGTAGATCCTCCGGTGTCTAGACTCTCAGCCCGGACAGTCGTAGCTGTGGCCGATGGCACCTCACTTAA
This sequence comes from Anomaloglossus baeobatrachus, assembly GCF_048569485.1. Classification (NCBI taxonomy): domain Eukaryota; kingdom Metazoa; phylum Chordata; class Amphibia; order Anura; family Aromobatidae; genus Anomaloglossus; species Anomaloglossus baeobatrachus. Next base: position 289,235,370 of record NC_134359.1, on the reverse strand, counting down.
GGATCCCACTGACCGCCAGGTTGACCTTCTGGCCAAATCTGTATATGAGGCGGCAGGGGCCTCGTTCTCCCCGTCCTTTGCAGCGGTGTGGGCTCTTAAGGCCGTCTCTGCTTCTCTGGAGGAGATGCATTCCCTCACCAGGGACTCTATGCCCGAAATGGTTGCCTTAACTTCCCAGGCTTCGGCTTTTTCATCCTATGCCATGTCTGCCATTCTGGAGGCTTCTCACCGCACGGCGGTGGCTTCCGCTAATTCCCTCGCGATCCGCAGGATCTTGTGGCTTCGAGAGTGGAAAGCAGACGCTTCTTCTAAGAAGTACCTTGCTGGGCTCCCCTTTGCTGGGTCCCGGCTGTTCGGTGAACAACTGGATGAAATTATTAAGGAAGCTACTGGCGGGAAGAGTACTTCCTTGCCACAAACTAAAACCAGGAAACCTGTCCAGGGCAGGAACCAGTCGAGGTTTCTTCAGCGCTCTATTGGGAGACCCAGACGATTGGGGTATAGCTACTGCCCTCCGGAGGCCACACAAAGCACTACACTAAAAAGTGCAAGGCCCCTCCCCTTCTGGCTATACCCCCCCGTGGTATCACGGGTACTCCAGTTTTCAAGCTTTGTGCGAAGGAGGTCAGACATTCCATGCATAGCTCCACAGATTTTAGTCAGCAGTAGCTGCTGACTATTTCGGATGGAAGAAAAGAGGGCCCATATAGGGCCCCCAGCATGCTCCCTTCTCACCCGTAGATGGTGTTGTAAGGTTGAGGTACCTATTGCTGGTACAGGGGCTGGAGCCCCACATGCTGTTTTCCTTCCACATCCCCTTGTAGGGCTCTGTGGAAGTGGGATCCTGCCGGCCTCAAAGCTCTGACGCCGGGCTCCATCCACAGACCCATAGCACCTGGTGGATGCCGAGCAGGAGTACCATCAGGGACAAGGCCCTGCATCATACAGGTACTCTGTGTCCCCGGCAGGCACAGACACACTCCGGGCTGGCTGGGTGTTGTAGTGCGCCGGGGACCGTAACGCTAGAGCTAGTGTTCCTACAGTTTAACTGGGGGACTTTTTTCTGTGTTGTGGGAACGCAGCGCCGACCCCCACTGGACCGGCGGCGCTGCTGTGACTTTTAGTTCGCCGGGGACACGCCGACCGTGCTTTTACGGCGGTGGCGTTTATAAATCTAGTCCCCGGCTTTTGCGGCCTAGGACGCCGGCAGCTCCGATTCGTTCCCGCCCCCACCCTGTCAATCAGGGTAGGGGAGAGACGCTGTTTCACGGCAGCGACGAGGGCTGGAGCCTGATTTACATGCTCCAGCCCTCTCACTAGGCACAGAGGGAAGCAGGCTTCCCGCTCTTAGTCAGGAACGCCCAAGGCCCGCCCCCCCTCCTCTCTCAGGACGCCGGCAGCCATTACATGCATGTCTGGCTGGAGGAAGGACGCAAGGCTCTGGGAGACCTGGACTAGGGGGCTTTGGAGATCACACACCCGCTCTTAAGCGGGCGGTAAGCGGCTTTTCAGCTGGCCCCTCTAGTGCCTCAGTGTGTTTTAGTGTACTGTGTCACTGGACATATATATATTTCCTTATTGCTTGCACTGTGAGGTCGCTTCCTGGCTGTATACCCAGATCGCTCTGAGGAGGCAGCAACATGTCATCCACAAAACGCAAGGCTGCCAAGGCTAGGGCTGTGTACACTGCGTGTGCTGCATGTGGGGCTGCTCTACCAGCAGGCTCCAAGGACCCCCATTGTGTGCAATGCTCAGATCCGGTGCTGCTTCGCCAGCCGGAGTCAGGAGAGATAGTGACCCAGGCTGAGACGCCTGTAAGTCCTGCCCCGGTGTCAGGGACAGACTTTGCAGTTTTTGCTGATAATATGTCTGTGACTATGGCAAAAATCCTTGAAACTTTGCAATCCATGCCTGGGGCTCAGTCTATGGACACGGCGAGGTCTCTGTCCTCTAATCCCCCTCAGTTGGATTTAATCCAGACTGCAAGGGGGTCCCCGGCTTCACAGGCTGAGTATTATGACTCAGATGATAGCCCCAGCCACCCTAAGCGGGCTCGCTGGGAAAGACCCTCAACGTCATCACACTGCTCAGGGTCTCAGCGCAATCAGTCGCTCTGTGATGCGTCTGATGAGAGTGATCAGGAGTCTTATCCTGGAACCCCTCTCAATCTGGATACCCCGGATGGGGACGCCATGGTAAACGAGCTTATCTCAGCCATCAATAGACTGTTGGATATTTCTCCCCCAGCCCCTTCTGCAGAGGAGGCAGCTGCAGAGCAGGAGAAGTTTCGTTTTCTCTATCCCAAGCGTAAATTAAGTGCTTTCTTGGATCACTCTGACTTCAGAGAATCAATCCAGAAACACGACGCTCATCCAGAAAGGCGTTTCTCTAAACGTTCTAAGGATACACGTTTTCCTTTCCCCCCTGATGTGGTCAAGCGCTGGACCCAGTGTCCAAAAGTTGACCCCCCGATTTCCAAACTTGCAGCTAGATCCATAGTTGCAGTGGAGGATGGCGCTTCACTTAAGGATGCCAATGACAGACAGATGGACCTCTGGTTAAAATCTGTCTATGAAGCTATCGGCGCGTCGTTTGCTCCAGCATTCGCAGCCGTATGGGCACTCCAAGCTATTTCAGCAGGGTTAGCAAAAGTGGATGCTATCTTACATCCAGCGGTGCCGCAAGTGGCGTCCCTTACCTCGCAGATGTCCGCGTTTGCGTCTTACGCTATCAATGCGGTCCTAGAATCTACCAGCCGCACCTCAATGGCGTCCGCCAATTCGGTAGTTTTGCGCAGAGCCTTGTGGTTAAAGGACTGGAAAGCAGATGCTGGTTCCAAAAAATGTTTAACCAGCCTGCCTTTATCTAGAGATAGACTGTTTGGCGAGCCATTGGCTGACATCATTAAACAGTCCAAGGGTAAAGACTCTTCTTTGCCCCAGCCCAGATCAAGCAAACCTCAGCAGAAAAAATGGCAGCAGAGGTTTCAGTCCTTTCGAGGTTCGGGCAAGACACAATTCTCCTCGTCCAAAGGGACTCAGAGGACGCAAAGAAGCTCAGATTCCTGGCGGGCTCACGCGCGCCCCAAGAAAGCAAATGGAGGAACCGCTTCCAAAGCGGCTACCTCATGACTTCCAGCTCCCCCCCTCCGCATCTCCGGTCGGGGGAAGGCTCTCCCGCTTTTCCGACATTTGGATGTCACAGGTCAAAGACCGGTGGGTGACAGACATTTTGTCTCGCGGGTACAGAATCGAGTTCAGTTCTCGTCCTCCAGCTCGGTTCTTCAGAACCTCCCCACATCCAGACCGAGCAGATGCCCTGCTGCAGGCGGTGGACTCCCTAAGAGCGGAAGGAGTAGTGGTTCCTGTACCGCCTCAGGAACAAGGGAGAGGGTTTTACTCCAATCTCTTTGTGGTTCCAAAAAAGGACGGCTCGTTCCGTCCTGTTCTGGATCTAAAGCTGCTCAACAAACATGTGCACGCCAGGCGGTTCCGGATGGAAACCCTCCGCTCTGTCGTGGCCTCAATGTCTCAAGGAGACTTCCTTGCCTCAATAGACATCAAAGATGCTTATCCCCACGTGCCAATTGCTACAGAACATCAACGTTTTCTACGTTTTGTGATAGGAAACGAACATCTTCAGTTCGTAGCTCTGCCATTCGGTCTGGCGACAGCCCCACGGGTTTTCACCAAGGTCATGGCGGCAGTGGTAGCGGTCTTGCACTCTCAGGGACACTCGGTGATCCCTTACCTAGACGATCTACTTGTCAAGGCACCCTCTCAAGAGGCATGCCAACTCAGTCTACATGCTACACTGGAGACTCTACAGACGTTCGGATGGATCATCAACTTTCCAAAGTCGAATCTGTCTCCGACACAGTCACTAACGTATCTTGGCATGGAGTTCCATACTCGAGCAGCGAGAGTGAAGCTTCCGCTGAACAAGCAGCGGTCACTACAGACAGGGGTGCAATCCCTCCTTCAGGGCCAGTCGCACCCCTTACGGCGCCTCATGCACTTCCTCGGGAAGATGGTGGCAGCCATGGAAGCAGTTCCCTTTGCGCAGTTTCATCTGCGTCCACTTCAATGGGACATTCTCCGCCAATGGGACGGGAAGTCAACGTCCCTGGACAGGAAAGTCTCTCTTTCCCAGACGGCCAAGGACTCTCTACAATGGTGGCTCCTTCCCACCTCATTGTCTCAGGGAAGATCCTTCCTGCCCCCATCCTGGGCAGTGGTCACGACAGATGCGAGTCTGTCAGGGTGGGGAGCAGTGTTTCTCCACCACAGGGCTCAGGGGACGTGGACTCCGCAGGAGTCCACCCTTCAGATCAATGTTCTGGAAATCAGAGCAGGGTATCTTGCCCTACTAGCCTTCCAGCAGTGGCTGGAAGGAAGGCAGATCCGAATTCAGTCGGACAACTCCACAGCGGTGGCATACATCAACCACCAAGGGGGGACACGCAGTCGGCAAGCCTTCCAGGAAGTCCGGCGGATTCTGATGTGGGTGGAAGCCACGGCCTCCACCATATCCGCAGTTCACATCCCCGGCGTAGAAAACTGGGAAGCAGACTTCCTCAGTCGCCAGGGCATGGACGCAGGGGAATGGTCCCTTCACCCGGACGTGTTTCAGGAAATCTGTCGCCGATGGGGAGTGCCGGACGTCGACCTAATGGCGTCCCGGCACAACAACAAGGTCCCGGCATTCATGGCGAGGTCGCGCGATCAAAGAGCTCTGGCGGCAGACGCATTGGTTCAAGATTGGTCGCAGTTCCGGCTCCCATACGTCTTTCCACCTCTGGCACTCTTGCCCAGAGTGTTACGCAAGATCAGATCCGATTGCAGCCGCGTCATACTCGTCGCCCCAGACTGGCCGAGGAGATCGTGGTATCCGGATCTGTGGCATCTCACGGTCGGTCGACCGTGGTCACTGCCAGACCGACCAGACTTACTGTCCCAAGGGCCGTTTTTCCATCAGAATTCTGCGGCCCTGAACCTGACTGTGTGGCCATTGAGTCCTGGATCCTAGCGTCTGCAGGATTATCTCAAGGAGTCGTAGCCACAATGAGACAAGCTAGGAAGTCAACGTCTGCTAAGATCTACCACAGAACGTGGAAGATTTTCTTATCTTGGTGCTCTGCACAGAGAGTATCCCCTTGGCCATTTGCATTGCCCACCTTTCTTTCCTTCCTGCAATCGGGGTTGGAAAAGGGCTTGTCGCTCAGCTCCCTTAAAGGGCAAGTCTCGGCACTGTCGGTGTTTTTTCAGAAGCGTCTAGCACGTCTTCCTAAGGTGCGCACGTTCCTACAGGGGGTCTGTCATATTGTGCCCCCGTACAAGCGGCCGTTAGATCCATGGGATCTGAACAGAGTACTTGTTGCTCTGCAAAAGCCGCCCTTCGAGCCTCTAAAGGACGTTTCCTTTTCTCGCCTGTCACAGAAAGTGGCGTTTCTTGTCGCGATCACATCGCTTCGGCGAGTGTCTGAGCTGGCAGCTTTGTCATCCAAGGCTCCTTTCCTGGTGTTCCACCAGGACAAGGTAGTGCTGCGCCCCATTCCGGAGTTTCTCCCTAAGGTCGTATCCTCGTTTCATCTTAATCAGGATATATCCTTGCCTTCCTTTTACCCTCATCCGGTTCACCGGTATGAAAAGGACTTACGTTTGCTAGATCTGGTGAGAGCACTCAGAATCTACATTTCCCGAACGGCGCCCATGCGCCGTTCCGATGCTCTTTTTGTCCTTGTCGCTGGTCCGCGCAAGGGATTGCAGGCTTCTAAAGCCACCCTGGCTCGATGGATCAAAGAACCAATTCTAGAGGCCTACCGCTCTGCGGGGCTTCCGGTTCCTTCAGGGCTAAAAGCCCACTCAACCAGAGCCGTGGGTGCGTCCTGGGCATTACGACACCAGGCTTCGGCTCAACAGGTGTGCCAGGCAGCAACCTGGTCCAGTCTGCACACTTTCACCAAGCATTATCAGGTGCATACCTATGCTTCGGCGGATGCCAGCTTAGGTAGAAGAGTCCTGCAGGCGGCAGTGACATCCCCGTAGGGGAGGGCTGTTTTTTTGCAGCTCTAACATGAGGTATTTCTTTACCCACCCAGGGACAGCTTTTGGACGTCCCAATCGTCTGGGTCTCCCAATAGAGCGCTGAAGAAGGGAATTTTGTTACTTACCGTAAATTCCTTTTCTTCTAGCTCTTATTGGGAGACCCAGCACCCGCCCTGTTGTCCTTCGGGATTTTTTTGTGGTTTGCGGGTACACATGTTGTTCATGTTGAACGGTTTTTTCGGTTCTCCGATGTTTCTCGGAGTTAATTTGTTTAAACCAGTTATTGGCTTCCTCCTTCTTGCTTTGGCACTAAAACTGGAGTACCCGTGATACCACGGGGGGGTATAGCCAGAAGGGGAGGGGCCTTGCACTTTTTAGTGTAGTGCTTTGTGTGGCCTCCGGAGGGCAGTAGCTATACCCCAATCGTCTGGGTCTCCCAATAAGAGCTAGAAGAAAAGGAATTTACGGTAAGTAACAAAATTCCCTTCTTCGCTCCTTTCGTTCCTCTAACTGGTCATCCTCTAAGCCCTCAGCCTCGTCCACTAACTCAGCCAAGGATCGAAAACCCAGCTGGCGCACGAAGCCGCGTCCTCAGAAGAGCGGAGGAGCCGCTGCCACTAAGGCAGCCTCCTCTTGACTATCTGGCTGCGCCAGCAACGTCCTTGGTCGGTGGCAGGCTCTCCCACTTTGGCGACGTGTGGTTCCAACACGTCTCCGATCAGTGGGTGCGGGATATCATCTCCCACGGCTACAGGATAGAATTTTCTTCCAGCCCGCCAAACAGATTTTTTCTGTCCACTCCCCCCTGCTCCAAAGCCGTTGTCTTCTCTCAGGCCGTGGCTTCCTTGCAGGCCAACGGAGTAATTGTACCGGTTCCCGCCCGGGAACGGTTCAGAGGTTTCTACTCAAACTTCTTCCTAGTCCCCAAGAAGGACGGTTCCTTCCGGCCCATCCTGGATCTCAAGCTTCTCAACAAGCATGTTCAGGTGCGGCACTTTCGCATGGAATCTGTGCGATCGGTCATTGCCTCAATGACCCAAGGAGATTTTCTAGCATCCATCGACATCAGAGATGCCTATCTGCATGTGCCAATTGCAGTTTCACACCAGCGTTGGCTACGTTTTGCAATCGGAGAGGAACATTTCCAATTCGTGGCTCTCCCCTTCGGGTTAGCCACGGCCCCTCGTGTATTCACCAAGGTCATGGCAGCAGTGGTTGCGGTTCTGCACCTCCAGGGGTTGGCAGTGATTCCTTACCTGGACGACCTTCTAGTCAAGGCTTCATCCAGTGCAGACTGTCAGCGGAGTGTCTCGCTCACTCTCGCCACGCTTGTTCAATTCGGGTGGCTTGTCAATCTGCCCAAGTCCACTCTGACCCTGACCCAGGAACTTACATACCTAGGGATGCAATTCGAGACTCTGCCGGCACTTGTGAAGTTGCCCTTAGTCAAACAGCAGTCCTTTCATCTGGCGGTTCGCTCTCTGCTGAGGCTCCGCCGTCATTCCATCAGGCACCTCATGCAGGTGCTGGGTCAGATGGTGGCGTCAATGGAAGCGGTTCCCTTTGCCCAGTTCCATCTGCGTCCCCTGCAGCTGGACATTCTCCGCTGTTGGGACAAGCGGACCTCTTCCTTGCACAGGCTGGTGGCTCTATCGCCACAGACCAGGAGCTCTCTTCAGTGATGGCTTCGGCCCCTCTCTCTGTCCCAGGGACGCTCCTTTCTGGCCCCGTCCTGGGTGATTCTCACCACGGATGCCAGTCTATCCGGCTGGGGAGCAGTGTTTCTCCACCACCGAGCACAGGGCACTTGGACTCCGTCCGAATCAGCCCTCTCGATCAATGTGCTGGAAATCAGAGCTGTGCTCCTAGCTCTCGTAGCCTTTCACCACCTGTTGGCGGGCAAGCACATTCGAGTCCAGTCAGACAACGCGACAGCAGTTTCCTACATCAATCACCAAGGCGGGACTCGCAGCCGCCTAGCAATGTTGGAAGTTCAACGTATCCTTCAGTGGACGGAGGACTCCAAGTCCACCATATCCGCAGTCCACATCCCAGGCGTAGAAAACTGGGAGGCAGATTATCTCAGCCGTCAAACCGTGGACAGCGGCGAGTGGGCCCTGTATCCGGCAGTGTTCCGGTCAATCTGCCGCAAGTGGGGCACTCCGGAAGTGGATCTAATGGCATCCCGGCACAACAACAAGGTCCCGGTTTACGTGGCTCGCTCCCACGATCCTCAGGCCTTGGCGGCGGACGCGCTGGTTCAGGATTGGTCCCAGTTCCGTCTGGCCTACGTGTTTCCCCCTCTAGCTCTCTTGGCCAGAGTCCTGCGCAAGATCAGAATGGAGGGCCGTCGGGTCATAATCATTGCTCCAGACTGGCCCAGGCGAGCTTGGTACCCAGACCTGCTCCGTCTGTCCGTAGAGGTGCCGTGGCATCTCCCGGACCGCCCAGACCTTCTCTCACAAGGTCCGTTTTTCCGCCAGAATTCTGCAGCTCTCAGATTGACGGCGTGGCTCTTGAGTCCTGGATCCTGACGGCTTCAGGCATTCCTTCCGAGGTCATCTCCACTATGACTCGGGCTCGGAAGTCTTCCTCGGCCAGGATTTACCACAGGACTTGGAGAATTTTCCTGTCCTGGTGTCGCTCTTCCGGCCATGCTCCTTGGCCGTTTTCCTTGCCGACCATCCTGTCCTTTCTACAGTCCGGTCTGCAGCTAGGACTATCCCTCAATTCCCTCAAGGGACAGGTCTCGGCTCTGTCAGTGTTGTTCCAGCGGCGTATCGCCCGACTGGCCCAGGTGCGCACCTTCATGCAGGGCGCATCTCACATCATTCCGCCTTACCGGCGGCCTCTGGATACCTGGGACCTCAATCTGGTCCTCACGGCCTTACAGAAACCCCCCTTTGAGCCTCTTGGGGAGGTTTCTTTGTTTCGTCTTTCACAGAAAGTGGTCTTTCTGGTGGCCATAACTTCTCTCAGGAGAGTCTCTGATTTGGCTGCACTCTCTTCGGAGTCACCCTTTTTGGTTTTTCACCAAGACAAGGTGGTTCTCCGTCCGACTCCGGACTTTCTCCCTAAGGTGGTGTCTCCTTTCCACCTTAACCAGGACATTTCATTGCCTTCCCTTTGTCCGGCCCCTGTACATCGCTTTGAGAAAGCGTTGCATACTTTAGATTTGGTGCGGGCGCTCCGGATCTATGTGTCACGCACCGCTGCCCTTAGGCGGTTCACCTCTCTTTTTGTGCTGACCACAGGTCAGCGCAAGGGTCTCTCGGCTTCTAAGCCGACTCTAGCTCGTTGGATTAGGTCGGCCATATCCGATGCCTACCAATGTTCTCAGGTGCCCCCCCCGCCGGGGATTAAGGCGCACTCGACCAGAGCTGTCGGTGCCTCTTGGACTTTCAGGCACCAGGCTACGGCTCAGCAGGTCTGTCAGGCTGCCACTTGGTCTACATAAAAACAAAAAAACAAAAAAGTGAGCCGGAGTATGAGATGGTATACATGGAACTTGTGAGACCATGTTCACACTGGCCATGAGACTAAGAGAAACCAAGGAAAAAAATTGTGAAAACATACCCTGCTGTAACTAAATAAAAGCATAGTGCATATAAACATAGGGTACTTAGTAAACACTGTTTTTGATCAAAAAAAGCATAAAGCTATCCCACCAAACGTCAAGGTGTACCCAGTTGGGATAGTACCTACACTCTCTAATATTAAAACCTTACCATGGGTCTAAAATAGGCCTCAATGTGGCTAAGGGCTGAGAGCGACCGGGTCCCAACAGGACACACACAGTCAGGGGGATTCACAGAATGAAATGTCCAGCTCGCTGAGAAGGGGGCCACTCCCTGTTTGTACTGAATACAAAAAAACTACATAAAAACAAAAAAGTGAGCCGGAGTATGAGATGGTATACATGGAACTTGTGAGACCATGTTCACACTGGCCATGAGACAAAGAGAAACCAAGGAAAAAAATGGTGAAAACATACCCTGCTGTAACTAAATAAAAGCATAGTGCATATAAACATAGGGTACTTAGCTTTATGTTTTGATCAAAAACAGTGTTTACTAAGTACCCTATGTTTATATGCACTATGCTTTATATGCACATTTCAGGCTTCAAACATAAAGATAAAAATGTTAATGTTCAGGTGAAGAATCAACAAGTGGACACAATTGTGAAGTCGAACAATATTTATTGCTTATTTTAACCTTTCATAAAAAATAACAGAAAATTGGGTCGTGCAATATCATTCATCCCCTTTAAGTTAATACTAAAATATATATATATATATATATATATATATATATATATATATATATATAGATATAGATAGATATAGATTTATATTATATTTATTTATATATATATATATTTCTATTTATATATTTATATAATATATTATTTTTATATATATATGTATATTTCTATAATATTTTTATATATATTTCTATAATATTTTTATTTATATATATTTATATAATATAATATTTTTTTATATATATTTATATAATATTTTTTTATATATATAATAATATAATATAATATTAATTTTAAATCTGCATTTACTATTTAAAAAGAAAATTTTCCCTTTAAACACATTCACATGGGTATACTATTTTGGGTTTTTTTTTTTTTTTTTTCTTCTAGCCCAAGAAAGGAGGCGGCATCTCGTTCAACTCCACGCTCCCCCTGACCCAGTGCTCGGAGAAGCTGGTGCAGCTCATTCTGCATGAATACAGTATCCTTCCTGCTCGTCGCAACGTTTCGTTCCGTCTGCCCTTGTAACGGAATAGTAATGTGCTTGTAACAGTAACTGGCCGCGATCATCAGGGATTCACAGCACTTGCGGCTCATGGAGCGTTGTACGTGTCGGCGGCCATGTTTGCACAATACTGATGATGGGAAGTTGAGCATTGCTATGATCTGTGATCGGTCTCTTCATTCCCATCCTTGCGTTCTTCTTGTAACATTATTTCGGGGGGTGGGGCTGCATTTTGGTTTATGGGGCAGCGACACTCGCTGTAACCTACAGATTGGTCCTTAATGATTACTTTTTACCAGAAATGTTCAATGCCGAGGTTCTGTTCCGGGAGGACTGCAGCCCGGACGACTTCATAGATGTCATTGTGGGGAACAGAGTGTACATGCCGTGTCTGTATGTAAGTCCAGGGCGGGGGGTCTGCCCACGACATAGAGGTCTCCATACTCTTTCTAGTAAATTACGGCATATAGTCATTATTTTGAGGAGAGTGGTCCGATCACCATTAATCAGCTGACGGGTTCCCTTCAAGCAAATCTGCGCTGACACATTGCAACAAACCACAATAGGACTGACGTTAGATATTTCAGTAATGAGCCCGCCCGGACTCTGGAGACCCTCAGCCCCGAGAAGTATTCGGTCTCCACAGACTTTGAGCCTAGAAATGTAATTGAGAATGTTCCTATTCACTGACTGCAAGCAGAGATCTTAATCCTGGAACTGAAACGCAAAGTAATTAGAAATCTTCAGAACGCCTCCTCTCCCACTGATCAGGCCGTGTCTGCACCGAGGACCCCTTTAATATTGGATATTGCAGGTTTTTAGGATGAGAGGGTGACATGATTATGGAATATTTTGGGGAAGCCTTGATCAATAATCCTCCCCCTATTTTTTCTCCCCGTTTGTCACCTCTACAGGTGTATAACAAGATCGATCAGATCTCCATGGAGGAGGTGGACAGGCTGGCCCGGCAGCCGCACAGCGTGGTCATCAGGTGAGAGGCGCAGTCTTCATTACCATTGATTACATCCATAGGAAGATGGAGAGTGATCTGGATGGAGGGGGTTGTAGTCCTTTCTATGGAGATATGTATGATCGGTGGGGTGTAGTCCTGTGTATGTCGGGGGGGATTCTCTGTGAGTGATCGGGTGGAGCGTGACTCTGTTACATTAACTTCCATGATGACTTATCACATGTTGCATAGTGAGACTCCTCAGCTATGCTGACTTACTGGTTCCTAGGGGGAATTTTGATTGCATTCCTCCATTTTTCTAACAACTCCTCTGACTTCTTTTCTCGCGACTCCTCCGACTTTTTCTTTTCTCGCGACTCCTCCGACTTTTTCTTTTCTCGCGACTCCTCCGACTTCTTTTCTCGCGACTCCTCCGACTTCTTCTTTTCTCGCGACTCCTCCGACTTCTTCTTTTCTCGCGACTCCTCCGACTTCTTCTTTTCTCGCGACTCCTCCGACTTCTTCTTCTTTTCTCGCGACTCCTCCGACTTCTTCTTCTTTTCTCGCGACTCCTCCGACTTCTTCTTCTTTTCTCGCGACTCCTCCGACTTCTTCTTTTCTCGCGACTCCTCCGACTTGTTCTTCTTTTCTCGCGACTCCTCCGACTTCTTCTTCTTTTCTCGCGACTCCTCCGACTTCTTCTTCTTTTCTCGCGACTCCTCCGACTTCTTCTTTTCTCGCGACTCCTCCGACTTCTTCTTCTTTTCTCGCGACTCCTCTGGCTATTCTTTGGCGCGACTCCTCTGGCTATTCTTTGGCGCGACTCCTCTGGCTATTCTTTGGCGCGACTCCTCTGGCTATTCTTTGGCGCGACTCCTCTGGCTATTCTTTGGCGCGACTCCTCTGGCTATTCTTTGGCGCGACTCCTCTGGCTATTCTTTGGCGCGACTCCTTTGGCTATTCTTTCTCGCGACTCCTCCGGCTATTCGTTTTGTTTTCGCGACTCTGACTTTTTTTTTTTTCTCACGTCTCTACTTTTCTGACGACACCTCCAACTTTTTATCTCAAAACTCCTCCGACTTTTATTTTTACACAACTTCTCAAACTTTTTTTGTTCTCTCTCAACTCCTTCGCCTTCCTTTTTTTTCTCATGAGTCCTCCGGCTTTTCCTCTTTCAGTTGTGGAATGAAGCTGAACCTGGACTATTTACTGGAAATGTTATGGGAATATTTGGCCCTTACCTGTATCTACACGAAGAAGCGAGGAGGTAATGATGTTTTCTCTCCACCCAGTTTGATGTATTGTTCATCTGAACTTTCTAACACTGGTTTAGTGAGTTCCTTTCTCTGATAACTGAATTTGAAGCCCTTTCATGTATGACCAGAGCAGATTATTAATTTCAATGAGCACGGTGTAATGCTTCATTTCCCCTGTGGTGGCGCTGTGGGGAGATTGCTGCCGCCCCAGCAGTCAGTGACCTGTGATTTCTTCATCCACAGAGAGGCCGGATTTTGCAGATGCCATTATCCTCCGGAAAGGCGCTTCTGTGGAACACGTGGTGAGGAGTCCGGACTTTGATTCTGTGTGATTCATTTTCCATTTTGGAGTCATTTTTCCAGTTCACTCTTCACAAGAATTTACCGCAGAATCATTCTACCTGAGCAGATTATTATTATTATTATTATTATTATTTATTATTATAGCGCCATTTATTCCATGGCGCTTTACAAGTGAAAGAGGGTATACGTACAACAATCATTAACAGTACAAGACAGACTGGCATCTAGTAATGCCAAGAAAACTGCAGTCAATCCAAAAAATGGCTGATAACACCGAACAATAATGTGAGGTATCCAAATTTATATTACAGCAAATCCCATCTTTGTGCCACTTTAAAGTGAACTGATCACCAGAATACACACTGCAAACTGCATACATTAATAAACAGATGTTAGACCTGATGAGGCTGATGTACTTACCTACTTAATATCTTAATGGATGTATAATACATATTTTTCTTATAGCTTACACCTTGTCCACTTCTCAGTTTCCCCCACCACCATTCTCCTGAACCTGTGCCCATCAGGCCTGGATTACAGTTCTCAGTGTCCCTCTTACCTGTTGCTGAACCTGTGCCCACCTAGTCTTGTTTAGTTTCTCAGTGTCCCTCCTCCCTGTTTCTGAATTTGTGCCCACCTAGCCTGGTTTACAGCTCCTCAGTGTCCCTCCTCCCTGCTGCTGAACCTGTGCCCACCTAAGCTGGTTTATAGTTTCTCAGTGTCCCTCCTGTTGAACTTGTGCCCACTTAGCTTGGTTTACAGTTCCTCAGTAACTGCTGCTGAACCTGTGCCTACCTGGCCTGGTTTAGGTTTACGATTCCTCACTTTTCCTCCTCTCTGTTGCCGATTCTGTACCCACCTAGACTGGTTTACAGTTCCTCAGTGTCCCTCCTCCCCGCTGCTGAACCTGTTCCCGTCTTGACTGGTTTACAGTTCCTCAGTGTCCCTCCTCCCCGCTGCTGAACCTGTTCCCGTCTTGACTGGTTTACAGTTCCTCAGTGTTCCTCCTCCCCGCTGCTGAACCTGTTCCCGTCTTGACTGGTTTTACAGCTCCTCAGTGTTCCCCCTCCCTGCTACTGATGCAGAATATCCTCCCTCCTATCCTGACTGACTCTCTCGGCCGCTGCTGAAATCTCACACTACTTAGTACAAGCTGCAGCTCACAGTCATCCTGGCTGAGTGGAGACTGGATATTGTTAGATGCTCATTTTATGATCAGTCTTATAGAGCCAGATTTTCAAAGTAAGCACACCAGTCTGATCAGGTGTTAGAGATGTAGTTAATAACGTATGCAGTTGGCACAGTAAGGCTATGTGCCCACGAGACTCTGTATCTGCGGATTTTTCTGCATCAAAATCCTCAGCTTTCTCCCGGATTCCGCACCTTTTCATAGGTGCGGATTTTGTTGCGGATTTTGCAATTTTTTTTTATTTTTTATTCAATTGAATAGGCAAAATCCGCAACAATAATTGACATGCTGCAGATTTTTCCGCACGATTTCCGCTGTGGAAAAATCCGCAGCGTGGGCACAGCATTTCCCAAATGCCATAGAAATGGCTGGGGAGTAGCTGTGCTGCAGATTTCTGGGAAATCCGCGGCAAAATCCGCGCATTTTCCGCAGCGTGGGCACATAGCCTTAGTTTTTATTTATTTATTTTTTTTTTTTCTCCCCCCTTCTCCTCCATTCCCAGCGTTTGTAATCCATGTTCAATCTTAGGAGGAGGGTATAGCTGGGGCTGTGCATGTCTGCGGAGCCTGGGTGACCCTGTGACTATATTATGGCTCCATGCGGCCTATATTATATCACACTATACAGAGGCTCTTACCTTTCACATAAATGCATTTTTTGTCTTCTTGGATATTAATTGTTTTGGGTTTTTTTTCGTTTTTTTTTTTCAGTGTCACCGGATTCACAGGACGCTCACCAGCCAGTTTAAATACGCCTTAGTTTGGGTGAGTATTTATATAGTGACGGTCTTTCTGCTTAATTAACCCCTTTACGACCGCCGATACGCCTTTTAACGGCGGCAAATTAGGGTACTTTTTCCGATCCGCCGCTTTTTAACGGCGGTCGGAAAAAAGGGTCTAGCGCCCCCCAGAGTCAGAAAATTTCCGGGGTCTCAGCTGCCGGGGGTAGCTGAGACCCTGGAGATCATGATTCTGGCCGTTTTTTCCGGTCCCCGCTCACCTGATGACCGGTATACACCGTATACCGATGATCACGTTACAGTAAATGACCGCGCCGGTAAAAAATCATTTATCTCCCATCTGGCATAAACAAACATGTCAGATGGGAGATAAATCCCCTCCCCCGGTCCTCTCCGGTCCCCCGGTGTCACTAAAGTGTCCCCCCACCCCCCCTTCCTCCCGAGAATCCAACATGGCGCTGCACATACCGGCGCGCACAGCAGCGCGCCGGCCGCTTTTCCCCCTTTCCTCTGGTTTCTGTCGCATGTGCTATGACACATACGACAGAAACCTGCTCCCCAGGCCCTGCCAAGTCACCCCCTATCCCCACCCCGGTGTTCCCCGGTGTCCCCCGTACCTACCAGCTCTGATCCCCCGCGGCCCCCTCCTCCTTCACAGTGCACGCCGGTCACACTGCAGAGCACGGCTGTCAGCTTCCTGTGTCTGTGACTCAGACGCTGGCTGCTGCTGCACAGAGTCTGCAGCTGTGACCCGGGGAGGGTGGGTGCAAATTCTTTGCACCCACTCTCCCCAAATGGAGGGTCTGCACTCCTAGAAAATGGGGGATACGTTCCCTGAACGTGCCCCCCATATTCTAGAAGGTCCAGAATCGCCGCGGGACTTTCCCAATGGATTACAGCAGGGACTTGATTTTTTTTTTTTTTTCAATAAATTGGCCAAAGAGGGAATGTTTTTGGGGAGTGTTTTTTCAAATAAATTTTTTTTTTGTTGTCAATTTTTTTTTATTATTACTGTCAATTAGTTATGTCTGGTATCAAATAGACGCTGTGACATAACTAATTGCTGGGCTTGATGCCAGGTGACATTACACATCTGGTATCAACCCCATTTATTACCCCGTTAGCCACCGCACCAGGGCGCGGGATGAGTTGGGGCGAAGCGCCAGGATTGGCGCATCTGATGGATGCGCCACTTCTGGGGCGGCTGCGGCCTGCTATTTTTAGGCTGGGAAGAGTCCAATAACCATGGCTCTTCCCACCCTGAGAATACCAGACCACAGCTGTCAGCTTCACCTTGACTGGTGATCTAATTTGGGGGGACCCTACGTTTTTTTTTTTTTTAATTATTTATTTATAAATAATTAAAAAAAAAAAAAACAGCTTGGGGAGCCCTCCAAATTGATCACCAGCCAAGGTGAAGCTGTCAGCTGTGGTTTGCAGGCTACAGCTGTCTGCTTTACCCTAGCTGGCTATCAAAAATAGGGGGGACCCCACGTCATTTATTTTAATTATTTTTTTTTCTTTTTGGGCTAAATACAAGGCTAGGCACCCTTTAGTGCCACATGAAAGGCACTAAAGGGCGCCAGCTTAGAATATGCAGGGGGGTGGGACGTTATATATGTTTGACATCTATCCATTCATCCATTGTAGCATTTTAGGCTGTGTGCCCACAATCAGGGTTTGCAGCGTTTTGGGCGCAGAGTGTTTTCCCTGCGTCCATAACGCTGCGTTGTGCAGTAGAAGCACAGTGGAAGGATTTTTAGAAATCCCATGCCCGTTGTGCTTCTTTTCTCCGCAGCATAAACCGACCTGTGGCGCAGCTTCCCGAGCCTCAGCATGTCAATTTATGCTGCGGAGATGAGTGTTTTCTGCAGGTAGAATAGAGCTAAAGTCCACAGCAGCCTGAACCCAAATCGTGGGCATGGGCAGCTGCGTTCTCACGTGGACAACACTCGCATCTCTGCAGGAAGGCTGACACTGTGTACTGGACGCCGTGTCGCTGGATCATGGCCACATAGCCTAAAAGTGAGAAATTTGTTGCTACAGCAACATTTTTGTGAAGTACCTGTGGATTCAAAATGCTTACTATACTCCTGAATAAAATCCTTGAGGGGTCCAGTTTCCAAAATGGAGTCACTTGTGGGGGGTTTCTAATGTATAGGTACCCAAGAGGCCCTGCTAATGTGACATGGTGCGCGCAATTTATTTCAACTTTTCCAGAATTCAAATGGTGCTCCTTCCATTCCAAGCCCTCCCATTTATCCAAACAGAGGTTTTTGGCCACATATGGGGTATCCCTGCGCGCACAAGAAATTGGATAACAACCTGTGGGGTCCACGTTTTGTTGTTGCCTCTTGAAAAAGTGAGAAATGTGATGCTAAAGAAACATTTTTGTGAAAAAAATGAAAATTTTCAATATGGCAACCTAAGCTTATCAAATTCTGTGAAGTATTCGTGGATTCAAAATGCTCAATATACACCTAGATAAAAGCCTTGAGGTTTCTTGATTCCAGAATGGGGTCACTTGTGGGGGGCCTGCACTGTTTAGGCACTTTAGGGGCTTTCCAAATGCGACATAGCGTCCACTAATTATTCCAGCCAAATGTTCAGTTAAATTGCACTCCTTCCCTTCCGAGCCCTGCTGTGCACCCAAACAGTTGATTTCCACCACATATAAGATATCACCAAACTCAGGAGAAATTGCAGAATACATTTCATGGTGATTTTTTTCCTGTTACCCTTGTGAAAAAAAAAGCTACCTGGTTGAAGTAACAATTTTGTGGTAAAATTTTATTTTTTTTATTTTCATGGCTCAACGTTATAAACTTCTGTGAAGCACCTGGGGGTTCAGGGTACTCACCAAACCTCTAGATAAATTCCTTGAGAGGCCTAGTTTCAAATATGGGGTCACTTGTGGTGGTTTTTTGCTGTTTACGTACCTTAGGGGTCCTCCAAATGCAACATGGTGCCCGCAATCTTTTTCAGCCAAATTTCCTTTCCAAAATTCAAATATTGCTCCTTTCATTCCGAGCTCTCCCATGTACCCAAACAAAGGTTTCTGACCACATGTAGGGTATTGGCGCGCTCATAAGAAAGTGGGTAACAAAGTGTGAGGTCCAATTTTTGGTGTTACCTCTTGAAAAAGTAAGAAAATTAGTGCTAAAGTAACATTTTTAGGTAAAATGTTAATTTTTATTTTTTTTCATTCCACATTACTTTAGTTCCTGTGAAGCACCTGAAGGGTTAATAAACTTCTTGAATGTGGTTTTGAGTACCTTGAGGGGTGCAGGTTTTAGAATGGTGTCACTTTTGGGTATTTTCTGTCACCAAGGCCTCTCAAAGTCACTTCAAATGTGATGTGGTCCCTAAAAAAATGGTTTTGTATATTTTGTTGAAAAAATGGGAAATTGCTGATGAACTTTGAACCCTTCTAACTTCCTAACCCCAAAAAATTTTGTTTCAAAAATTGCGCTGATGTAAAGTAGACAAGTGGGAAATGTTATTTATTAACTATTTTGTGTGACATAACTCTCCGGTTTATGGGCATAAAAATTAAAAGTTTGAAACTTGCAAAATTTTTAATTTTTTTGTCAAATTTCAGATTTTTTCACAAATAAAATAAAAAAATATCATCCTAAATTTACCTCTAACATGAAGCCCAATATGTCACGAAAAAACAATCTCAGAATCACCGAGATCCATTGAAGCGTTCCAGAGTTATAACCTTATAAAGTGACACTGGTCAAAATTGCAAAAAATGGCCTGGGCATTAAGTACAAAACTGGCTTCGTCCTTAAGGGGTTAAAGGGGTTGTCCAAGGTTCGAAAAAACATTGCTGCTGCCTTCCCAAAATAGTGCCACACCATCCTCAGGCTGCTGGTGGTATTACTGCTCCGCTCCATTGATTGACCCCTTTATGATGACAGGATAAAGCATGACGGCTGCACCCCTCCCCCCCTCCATCTGGATCAAAACAATTAGCTGCTTTGTAATCGTTATCTTAGTTATTCTATCTCCTGAGATACAATAAAGTCTGCGTTATACTCCAGAGCTGCAGTCATAATACTGCTGGCTGTTTTTTGGAAGGATCAGGGCAGATCCCTAAAGCTTCAGTAGTGCAAAGGGACAGCGAGTTCTTCCCATGTCAAATTACAGTACAGTGTCTGATATAAAGCATTAACTGTCCAGACACAGTGACTGCACCAGCAGAATAGTGAGTGCAGCTCTGGAGTATAATAATACAGGAGGTAACTCAGGATCAGTAATGTAATGTATGTACACCGTGACTGCACCAGCAGAATAGTGAGTGCAGCTCTGGAATATAATACAGGAGGTAACTCAGGATCAGTAATGTAATGTATGTACACAGTGACTGCACCAGCAGAATAGTGAGTGCAGCTCTGGAGCTTATAGTATTGTATGTGTAATGTTTGTACACCGTGTTCTTGACTATAGGGGGCTGGTTGCTCTGATGTTAGAAGTTCCTAGAAAATGTAGTACACTGGATGATTATTCAACCCTCAAAATGGAAGCCTATAGATACATATAGTAACCTTCGATGGAATTTTTGTGGCTTTTTCTGACTTTTTTTTTTCCCCCCATCGTATTTTTAGGGAACCAGCACCAAATACAGCCCACAAAGAGTCGGACTGACGCACAACATGGACCACGAAGACGTCATCCAAATAGTCAAGAAATAAAATGGCTGACCACACTGACACATAGAAGCCATTTACTGCTGCCTTACACCCTCTGAATAAATCCCATAAAACACATCTGACATAAAACATTTGACGATACCGCCGCAAATTGTGAGCTCTGTTTTTCGGAGTGGACATTGTTGATATCGGAGCTGTGCACCACACCCCGGAGCTGCAGATATATACTGGTATATAGCAAATACACAATGCTGGTACCCTGGCACCTGGACTAATGTGTGTTTATTGTCGAGTTTTTGGGGCCTCATTTATTAAATCAGGGGGGGGGGAGGGTAATTGTATTTATTTTAAGTATTAATTGTGTCCAAAACTGGGGTCACATTAGCAGACCGGGTGGTACTGGCTGATAATCTGTTAGAGAATATCTTTGGCGTTTTTTTTATTTATTCAAAATGGCTGCGCGCCTCCCGCTCCGGTTTGCTCTCAAGCACTACAAGGCCGTAGTGTCGGCTTTTATACTCCACAGAAGGTCTGGGTGCCGTGGCAACTAAAGGCCTGCAAAGCTGGAGGCCCTGAGTGACAGGAGATTTGGCCAATGGGAAGGCAGAGTTTTGGAGGGAAAGTGGCTGAATCTGCAGTGCAGCGCGTCTGACTGGAAAATGAAAGGTCCGTGAGGAGAAATGGATACTACAAAGGGGGAAGAGGAAGAACCGTGACATAAAATAAAAACATGGGTGATAAGTCAATAAAAAGGTCACATACCTAAATTAATGGGGCTTTGGGCACCATTTTGCTCCTGTATTACAGCAACAACATCCAAACTGAATGAAATATCTCGAGTTAATGGCAATGTGCCTATATGTTATACTAGTGTGAAACCAGCAGTAAAGGAGCCATTTTACCTCAGAGAATACTGTACGGGGGTCTCGTTAATTACAATAGGGCCTGAGCATGGCACTTGCTGGGCGTCAGTCACCTCCAGCCTCTGTGCGGCCGGGCTTGCACCTATTCCCCCATAGCTGTACATAATGTGATCGTAATGTAATATAGATTATTACATTCCAGTGCGATAGCTTTGCTGCAGCAACTGAAGTGTGTATAATGAGGTTCTGCAGCAGCTCAGGTGTGTAGTATGAGGTTCCTGAGGTGCATAGTATGACGTTCTGCAGGAACTTGGGTATATATTGTTTTTCAGCAGCTCAGGTGTGTGTGATAAGGTTCTGCAGCAGCTGAGGTGTGTATTATGAGGTTCTGCAGCAGCTGAGGAACGTATTATGAGGTTCTGCAGTAGCTGAGGAACGTATTTTGAGGTTCTGCAGTAGCTGAGGTGAGTATTATGAAGATCAGTAGCTGGGGAACATAATACCATATGAAATTGTGCAGCAGCTGAAGTGTGTAGTATGAAGTTCTGCAGCAGCTGAGGAACGTATTATGCAATTCTGCAGCAGCTGAGGTGAGTATTATGATGATCAGTAGCTGGGGAACATAATACCATATGAGATTCTGCAGCAGCTGAAGTGTGTAGTATGAAGTTCAGTAGCTGAGGAACATAATACCATATGAGATTCTGCAGCAGCTGAGGTGAGTATTATGATGTTCAGTAGCTGAGGAACATAATACCATATGAGATTCTGCAGCAGCTGAGGTGTGTAGTTCTGCAGCAGCTGAGGTGAGTATTATGATGATCAGTAGCTGAGGAACATAATACCATATGAGATTCTGCAGCAGCTGAGGTGTACTGTAAGGTTTTACAGCAGCTGAAGTGTACAGTATGATGTTCTACAGCAGCTGTGGCTGGTATGAGGTTTTGCAGCAGCTGTGGTGTGTATTGTGATTTTCTGCAACAGCTGAGGAGCATATTATAAGGTTCTGCAGCAGCTCAGAAGTGTAGTGTAAAGTCCCTCAAAACCTGAGGGGTGTATTGTGAGGTTCTGCAGCATCTGAGGTGTGTAGTATGATATTACACAGCAGATGAGATGTGTTATATAGGATTCTGCAGCAGCTGAGGTGTGTATATTCTGAGGTTCTGCAACAGCTGAGGAGCGTATTATAAGGTTCTGCAGCAGCTCAGGTGTGTAGTATGAAGTTCCCCAAAAGCAGAGGTGTGTATTGTGAGGTTCTGCAGCAGCTGAGGTGTGTAGTATGATATTGTACAGCAGTTGAGATGTGTACTATAGGATTCTGCAGCAGCTGAGGTGTGTATTATGAAAATCAGCAGTCGAGGTAAGCATTATGAGAATCTGCAGCAGCTCAGGTGTGTAGTATAATGTTCTCCAGCAGCTCAGGTGTGTATTCTGATGTTCTCCAGCAGCTCAGGTGTGTATTCTGATGTGCTGCAGCCGCTCAGGTGTGTAGTATAATGTTCTGCAGCAGCTCAGGTGTGTATTCTGATGTTCTCTAGCCGCTCAGGTGTGTAGTATGATGCTCTGCAGCAACTGGGGATTGTATTATGATGTGCTGCAGCAGCTCAGGTGTGTAGTATAATGTTCTGCAGCAGCTCAGGTGTGTATTCTGATGTTCTCCAGCCGCTCAGGTGTGTAGTATGATGTTCTGCAGCAACTGGGGATTGTATTATGATGTGCTGCAGCAGCTCAGGTGTGTAGTATGAAGTTCTGCAGCAGCTCAGGTATGTATTCTGATGTTCTGCAGCAGCACAGGTGTGTAGTATGAGGTTAAGCAGTAGTGAAGGAGAGATCAGCAGTGCCCATGTAGCGCCGCTTATCTCCATATTGTTCTGACCCGAGCAGGAGATGCTTGTACAGTTATTACGTACAGACGTGACTTGTAATATACCGTGATGACTCGATCGTCCTGAGGGCTGCAGCAGCTGAGGGGTTAAGCGCAGCGCCTCGGTCCCCTCTCCATCCATGACTGATTTGAGAATAATAGCTGTCATGAAATATGCATTGGGAAGGAGTTAAGGCCAGTGTGCGGTGTGTGCGGGGCCGAAGCCATGGCTCTGGGGGTCTCCTAACCCTATAATCAGACCTGCAGGACACCTGCGGCGGGGGAGGTGCTTGGCTATAGGACCGCAGCCCTTGTGGACATGTGGCGGCTGTAGTGAAGGTAAGCGCTGTCCTGCGGATATATGATCCGTCCGCATTAATGGCTTTTGTTTGTTGCGATGGGTTCTAGGTTACGGGAAGCTTGTGTTTCCAGACGGCTACTTCCCGGCAAATGTACACAATATATAATGGTGTCACCACCTGTCTGCAGCTCTCTATAGGACACCGGGCTGCGTAGGACTGTGGCGCTGCTGGGGTTAAAGACTACTTACATGTGTGTATAAATAAAGTTTATTGAAGTTGGCGCCGGACGTATTCAAATCCTGTTTTTTATATATATATATATATTAATAATATATGTATTACGTGTGGTATATGTACGGAGAATAATGAGGAAAGTAGTGCTTTGTGGGGACAGGTTATACTGTATATGATGGGGGCTGTAGGCTTAGATACAATAAGTATTATACACGGGGCAGCACTGACCTTGATGGACCCCCCCATCCATCAGACCCCACCTTTGTAAATACAAGCACATTTACATTAGGCACAATATAATAAAATACACAAATTCTACAAACATAAAACATACACATTTTTGCCCTTGTTTATATGATTAGACTTTTTTTTTTCTTTTTGTACCTTTTTTTTTTTTTTTTTATGTCTATATTAAAGGTTTTTTTTGTTTTTGTTTTTTTTTATTGGGTAGGGGGGGTTTCGGAGACTAATTTGCTAAACCGGTATATATAAGATTTACACCTGATTTTTTTTTTTTTTTTTTGTATAAATATAACGCAGGACGAAATAAAATAAAACTGTTTTTTTTGGAGAAAATTATTATTTATTTTTATTTTTTTTAATACTCCACAGTTACTGAGTTGTTGCATTGGTTGTTACGATTAGAGGGATGCCAAAGATGTCCGTTTTATTTACTGTTTTGTTTTTTTATATTTAGTTTTTGGGGTTGTTTTTTTTTATTTTTATTTTATTAATACTCCACAGTTACTGCATGGGTTGTTACGGTTAGAGGGATCCCAAAAATGTCCATTTTATTTACTGGTTTTTTATTTTATTTTTTTTTTTAATTAGTATACTAAAAAAAATTGTGATTTATTATATGTCATCATTGTTTAGTAATGCGGTGGATGAAAAAAATCTTTTTACTTTTGTTTTAGCCCTGCTATACACATGTACTGGTATGTAGTTAAAAATGTATGTTTCTATAAACAAAAGAATACCATTTAGCTTTTTAGGCAGTTTTTCCCCTCAATACTTATGCCACGTTCCGTATTTGTAGCCAAAAACCAGGATGGATATAAAAGGAAAGGTATAATAGAAACGTGCGTCACTTCTGCATATTTTTTTTTTAAACCCATTTCTGGGTTTGGCTTATAAAATACGGAGGTAAAGAAAACTCAATAGGTGCACGTGGCCTAAGGCTATGTGCCCACGCTGCGGAAAATGCGCGGATTTTGCCGCGGATTTCTCACGGAAAAGCCGCGGATTTTCCAGAAATCTGCAGCACAGCTACTCCCCAGCCATTTCTATGGCATTAGGGAAATGCTGTGCCCATGCTGCGGATTTTTCCGCAGCGGAAATCGTGCGGATTTTTGTGCGGAAAAATCTGCAGCATGTCAATTATTGTTGCGGATTTTCGTGCGGATTTTGCCTACTCAATTGAATATAAAAAAAAATCAAAATCCGCAACAAAATCCGCGTCAAATCCGCACTTATGAAAAGGTGTGGATTCCGGGGGAAAGCTGCGGATTTTGATGCAGAAAAATCCGCAGATACAGAGTCCCGTGGGCACATAGCCTAACAGGGACCTCACCTAGCAGTCAGGAGAGGTGGGAGCTTAACCCTATATCCCATAAGGTAAAAAGCTAAGGTAAAAAAATCCTCACCAAATACTCAACATGTGCACGTGGCCTTAGCGGTGCAGCCTGCCATGCTACAGGTTTAGAGTTTGAATCCTGGAACACAATGATTAAATACTTTTTTTCCCCCCTGTATATATTTTAGTCAGTCACCAATTGTGCAAGGTCTGCCACTTAAGATGAGAGAGGCCTGTAATTGCCATCATAAGTAGACCACAACTATGAGAAAACAAATCCAGAAAATCACCGCGTCTGATTTGGCAAGGTTTTTTGCAAATGATGGTGGAAAATAAGTATTTAGTCATATAAAAAGATGCAAGATTTCTGGCTCTCACAGACGTGTAACCTCTTTAAGAGGCTCCTCTGTCCTCCACTCATTACCTGTAGTATTGGCACCTGCTTGAACTTGTTAATATAAAAGACACTTGGCCACAACCTCAAACAGTCACACTCCAAACTCCACTATGGTGAAGACCAAAGAGCTGTCGAAGGACACCAGAAACAAAATTGTAGCCCTGCACCACGCTGGGAAGACTGAATCTGAAATAGGCAAGCAGCTTGGTATGATGAAATCAATTGTGGGAGCAATAATAAGAAAATGGAAGACATACAAGACCACTGATAATCTCCCTCGATCTGGGGCTCCATGCAAGATCTCACCCAATGGGGTCAAAATAATCAGGAGAACAGTGAGCAAAAATCCCAGAACCACATAGTGAATGACCTGCATAGAGCTGGGACCACCGTAACAAAGGCTACCATCAGTAATACACTATCCCACCAGGGACTCAGATCCTACAGTGCCAGACGTGTTCCCCTGCTTAAGCCAGTACATGTCCGGAACTGTCTGAAGTTTGCTAGAAAGCATTTGGATTATCCAGAAGAGTATTGGGAGAATGTCATATGTTCTGATGAAACCAAAATAGCACTGTTTGGTAGAAACACAATTCGTCGTGTTTGGAGCAGACAGATTGCTAAGTTGCATCCAAAGAACACCATACCTACTGTGAAGCATGGTGGTGGCAACATCATGCTTTGGGGCTGTTTCTCTGCAAAGGGACCAGGATGACTGATCCGTGTACATGAAAGAATGAATGGGGCCACGTATCTGAGGTTTTGAGTGCAAACCTCCTTTCATCTGCAAGGGCATTGAAGATGAAACATGGCTGGGTCTTTCAGCATGATAATGATCCCAAGCACACCACCAGGGCAACGAAGGAGTGGCTTCCTAAGAATCATATGAAGGTCCTGGAGTGGCCTAGCCAGTCCCCAGATCTCAACCCCATAGAAAACCTTTGGAGGGAGTGTAAAGTCCGTGTTACCCAGCGACAGGCCCAAAATATCACTGCTCTAGAGGAGATCTGCATGGTGGAATGGCCAACATACCACCAACAGTGTGTGCCAACCTCGTGAAGACAGAAAACGTCTGACCTCTGTCATTGCCAACAAAGGATAGAGAACAAAATATTGAGATGAACTTTAGTTATTGACTAAATACTTATTTTCCACCATAATTTTACAAAAAAATATCTTTCAAATCAGACGCGGTGATTTTCTGGATTTGTTTTCTCATTTTGTCTCTCATAGTTGTTGTCACCTATGATGTCACTTACAGGCCAACCTCAGGGGAGAACTTGCATAATTGGGGGTTGACTGAATACTAAATATTTTATATATATATATAATTTAATAAAGCACTTATGGAGTATAGAGATGAAGGGAATATCTTCTCACATGCCACTCCTCTATGTCCTGAGGAGGAGACTCTACCCAAAAAGTGGTCTGAGATGCATGCAGTGTGAGTGGGCCTCTGTGTAGCTGAACCAGTCGCTCATGGGATATGGTTACATGTGATACATCAACTCCAAAGGGAATATCGGAGACGGTATCACATTTGATAGACTTAGATACAGCAGCTGCTGATGATCCTATTACATGGTGGTGGATATGGAGGCCTAGGGTGCAGATCATCAATACTCTGGTGCTGATATTGTGTCACCTGCAGCATTGTCCTGGCAGAGCACCAGGTGACAGCAGGGAGGGCGGCACAGCCCGGATGACTGATGTTGGCTCGGTACATTCTCCTTTTTTAATGTAAATCAGGTTGCTGGATTGTCAGACCATTGTGATTGTTATTTACTTGTGCTGGTGACGTACGCCTGACACCATCACTGAGAGCGAGCGGACAGGAGGGTCAGCAATCGCCATCTATGTACAATGTCTGAGGAAGGCACCATCTCTTCTGACGTCCACCATCGGGGCTAAGGCCCACCAGCAGGTAATGATGTAATGATTTTTAGGGTTCATATCACCCCACATTCAGGGTTGCCAACTTTACCTTTTATTTTTCTAAAAAAAAAAATCTCAGACAGACAATATTTTTTACAAACACATTCTAAAATCATTATTATTATAAGTGATCCATGTCTACAGCCCATAATTCTGATATAAAGACATCAGCTGCATCCATTGTAATGTGTAAAATGATAGTTACAGATAAAATAATCTGGATAAGTTTCTTCAGCTTCAAAATTTCACTGATGTCTTATGTTTTTTTATTACGGACATGGTTAAAAAGTGCCCTATTTTTATGGAGTGTCCTAGAATTTCTGGACGGTTGGCAACCCAGTTCAGAACATTGTCTGAAGAAGAAGTGACGTGCTGGTGTCATTGCATTCTACTTTCTAATATGCTCAGTCTTTTGATTCCTCACCATTTTCCACATCTCTGCTTGCTGTCGTCAGCTGAGAATTTTGTTGTTAATATTGTTAAAGTAAGAAAAGTTAAAAATCATCAAACCTGTTTATAGGGGGTGCAAGTACACTCTTTAGACAAAGAACTGCTTGAGGAGGGGTTGGCTAAGCTGGGAGGCTGCTGGGAGTGTCTGAATTTACTATGCAGTTATGTATTCTACTATTTGCTATCATGTTAAAAAAAATGCCTACATTTATGCACGGTATGTCTATATTTCTGAGGACTATAAAAGATGATTCTCAGGAGAGCTTTGGAGATCACGTGCCTGTGTATTTCTTTAATTCTCACCGGCGCCATTCAATGAATCCCAGAAACTTTTAATTAAAGTGAGAACTACTTCTACAGTGTTTACATGTAAAAAATATATATAGATGCATATCTGCCCAGTATATGGGAAAAAGAGGCTTTTTTGGGATACATTGATTAGTCACACAAGGGCCTTTCTCAGTGTACGTGCTAAATGTGCGGAAAAAAAATGGAAAAATATTCCATTATGCAGACAGCAAGTAGAAATCTTGAAAAATGGGAGGAATTGAAATAAAATATTAAATGATAAAACTTTCTTAATTTAGTACTTAAGCTTCATTTACAGAATTAAGTTTGTTTTTGGCAATAATTGGGGTAAAGGAAGGTCATAGGTGTTTAGGGTCTGTGGTACATGACCTGCAGGTTAGCATGTAGGGATGGATATATTGTGGTCTATGTAGTTACAGTTAGGTCCAGAAATCTTTGGACAGTGACACAATTTTGGCGAGTTGGGCTCTGCATGCCACCACATTGGATTTGAAATGAAACCTCTACAACAGAATTCAAGTGCAGATTGTAACGTTTAATTTGAAGGTTTGAACAAAAATATCTGATAGAAATTGTAGGAATTGTCACATTTCTTTACAAACACTCCACATTTTAGGAGGTCAAAAGTAATTGGACAAATAAACCAAACCCAAACAAAATATTTTTATTTTCAATATTTTGTTGCGAATCCTTTGGAGGCAATCACTGCCTTAAGTCTGGAATCCATGGACATCACCAAACGCTGGGTTTCCTCCTTCTTAATGCTTTGCCAGGCCTTTACAGCCGCAGCCTTCAGGTCTTGCTTGTTTGTGGGTCTTTCCGTCTTAAGTCTGGATTTGAGCAAGTGAAATGCATGCTCAATTGGGTTAAGATCTGGTGATTGACTTGGCCATTGCAGAATGTTCCACTTTTTTGCACTCATGAACTCCTGGGTAGCTTTGGCTGTATGCTTGGGGTCATTGTCCATCTGTACTATGAAGCGCCGTCCGATCAACTTTGCGGCATTTGGCTGAATCTGGGCTGAAAGTATATCCCGGTACACTTCAGAATTCATCCGGCTACTCTTGTCTGCTGTTATGTCATCAATAAACACAAGTGACCCAGTGCCATTGAAAGCCATGCATGCCCATGCCATCACGTTGCCTCCACCATGTTTTACAGAGGATGTGGTGTGCCTTGGATCATGTGCCGTTCCCTTTCTTCTCCAAACTTTTTTCTTCCCATCATTCTGGTACAGGTTGATCTTCGTCTCATCTGTCCATAGAATACTTTTCCAGAACTGAGCTGGCTTCATGAGGTGTTTTTCAGCAAATGTAACTCTGGCCTGTCTATTTTTGGAATTGATGAATGGTTTGCATCTAGATGTGAACCCTTTGTATTTACTTTCATGGAGTCTTCTCTTTACTGTTGACTTAGAGACAGATACACCTACTTCACTGAGAGTGTTCTGGACTTCAGTTGATGTTGTGAACGGGTTCTTCTTCACCAAAGAAAGTATGCGGCGATCATCCACCACTGTTGTCATCCGTGGACGCCCAGGCCTTTTTGAGTTCCCAAGCTCACCAGTCAATTCCTTTTTTCTCATAATGTACCCGACTGTTGATTTTGCTACTCCAAGCATGTCTGCTATCTCTCTGATGGATTTTTTCTTTTTTTTCAGCCTCAGGATGTTCTGCTTCACCTCAATTGAGTGTTCCTTAGACCGCATGTTGTCTGGTCACAGCAACAGCTTCCAAATGCAAAACCACACACATGTAATCAACCCCAGACCTTTTAACTACTTCATTGATTACAGGTTAACGAGGGAGACGCCTTCAGAGTTAATTGCAGCCCTTAGAGTCCCTTGTCCAATTACTTTTGGTCCCTAGAAAAAGAGGAAGCTATGCATTGCAGAGCTATGATTCCTAATCCCTTTCTCCGATTTGGATGTGAAAACTCTCATATTGCAGCTGGGAGTGTGCACTTTCAGACCATATTATATATATATAATTGTATTTCTGAACATGTTTTTGTAAACAGCTAAAATAACAAAACTTGTGTCACTGTCCAAATATTTCTGGCCCTGACTGTAAGTGTGAAATAAGGCCACGTGCACACATTGATCCAGGAGGGGTAAAGTCAGAGGAAAAGTATAATAAAAGCGTGCACCACTTCCTTATTTTTTATTTGGCTAATGAATACTGAGATAAAACCTAACCAGATACTCAACGTGAGCACGTGGCCTAACCGGGACATCACCCAGCGGTCAGGAGCTTAACCTTATATCCCATGTACTGTAATATATAAGCCCTGATCACCCCCCTTACTGCACAGTAATAATTTAGGAGGCCCCCATACTTGTCAAAAATATGTCATTTTATATCTGATGTAAATGCCGCTGTTTTCCCGAAACCGGCGCTGTTTTTCTTGTCTTTCCGCGCCTCTCCGTTCCTGAGATATGGCTTCCACTTCCTGGAATATAAATCTAGTTTTGTTGGCCACTGGGGTGTGGTCCTTAAGAACACACCCACAGAAAAGAGTTCAGGATTACGCCCAATTGGTAAAATGACGATGGATGTACAGGGAAGAGGAGGCCATATCTCCGGAACGGAGAAGTGTAGGGAGAAAAGAAAAACAGCGCCGGATTCAGAACAGCGGCATTTACATCAGGTTAAAAAAAAAAATGTATTTAGGGAAAGTGACAGATCCATTTAAAAAGGGTCTTAAGGTCCTGTCACACACAACGAGATCACTAACGGGATCGCTGCTGAGTCACCGTTTCTGTGACGCAGAAACGATCTCGCCAGCGATCTCGTTATGTATGACACCTACCAGCGATCAGACCCCTGCTGTGAGATCGCTAGTCGTTGCCGAATGGTCCAGACCATTTTCTTCAAAGGTGATGTCCTGCTGGGCATTGTGACGCCCTGGGCAAGCCAGGGGTCACAGGTAATGACATCACCACACCCTACACCCTGGTTAGGTACACCTAAGCTAGACCAGAAACCCTTGTTGCCTTCCTCCAGGGGCTGATGTCCACACCAGGGGGTGGGCCAGGCGGTTGGCTCCGCCCACCGAGGAGTTCACAGTCCTGGAGGCGGGAAAACCAGGCAGATGAAGTGAGAGTTGAGTGGTAGAGGAGCAAGTGAGAGGAGAAAAAGAGACAGCTAAAGAGCCTGAGAGCGTCCGGGTGTGTGCCCCGGACAGAGACAGCAAGGTTAGCAGACGGCGGTGACCGTCTGCAGGAGTGGCCTATCGGAGGTGCCGTAAGGACCGTGGATGGGTGGTGGCCCGGCGGTACCGGACCGGTACACAAGGAGAAGCCAGCACCATTGGCAGGGGCCTTTCGGATCCCGGCAAGGCTTGGAGTCGCCGTGAATTTGCCAAATCCGTCAGTGAAAGGGACCCCGGGCTCTCCAAACAACTAAGTTCCGATTGAAGGCAACAGTCCAACCGTATGAGAGAGACACTGCCACCGCCAAGTCACCAGTTTCTCAGGGCCAGCGCCTGCGGGCAAAGAGGGGCTCCTCTGGCCCATATCCAAGTCAGGGAGCGGGTTACCGGTGGGAACCC
Source organism: Anomaloglossus baeobatrachus (assembly GCF_048569485.1). NCBI lineage: Eukaryota > Metazoa > Chordata > Amphibia > Anura > Aromobatidae > Anomaloglossus > Anomaloglossus baeobatrachus. Next base: position 289,203,976 of record NC_134359.1, on the reverse strand, counting down.
ATCGCAACCAACAGAAGTACTAGGTGCAGGGAAAGAAACAGTCACCGTTAACTACCGGGGAAAAGCAACAGCAGCCGTCCGTGGGAACCGTCTTTCCAGCCGTGTGTTTTACCGAGAACTGTGTCAACGTCTCAGGCTGAGTGAGTACCACCGTGCTGTGCGGCACAGTGCTGCCCCTGCGACCCTGCACCTCACCAGGCCCCTCCACCCCTACCCCATCACCGGGACAACCAACCCCCTACCCACGGAGGGGAGAAATAACAACAAAGCTGCTCCCTGTCACCGCTCCCGGGATCCCCATACAGAGCAGCGGTGGTGTCCACACAATCACCACAACCGTGGGTGGCGTCACGGACAATAAATCCCCAAAACCAATCCCCCTTTTCACTCACGGGCGAGGAGCGCCGCTCGAGTCCCCGGGATCCGGCCCATCGCTCGAGCCACCGAGCAGCAGAGGCTGCAGCAGCAGCGGCAGCTGGACCCGAGCAGTGGGAGAGCGCATCGTCCCCTCCTCCGCCCGCGACAGCATCACCTACCAACGACCTCCTAACACGGTCCCAACGCCCGCCGAGATCGTTATACAGATCGCTGATCATTACGGCGTCGTTGGTAAGGTCTGACTGTGTGACATCTCACCAGCGACTTACCAGCGATCCTTATCAGGTTGTATCGTTTAGGGATCGCTGGTAAGTCGTTGTGTGTGACTGGGCATTTACGGTTTATAGACAGCAATCAAGACGACAGGACAACTTTTAGGGGGTTTTATGCACATAGATGAAATGTTTAGGACTTAACCCCTACTTTAATGGACTTAAAACTTCCCAAATACTCAATGTGTGCATGTGGCCTTACTTATCCATGCTCTGGTACCATACTAGGCCCCGATCCTTGCCCAAGTTGATCATTCATAAACCATCGTAATAAGAGGGGATTCCTCAAAGTGGTAGTCTATGCTTGCTCCGTTATTTGACGTCACCGGGTCTGGATCTTCTCCGTCTGTTCACATGAGGATGAGACACACAGCTCCTTGTGCAACTTAAGGAGCCCCTGACATCACCCCTCTGTATATTTGATGAGGAAGTGAGGGCAGCGCAGGCACAAAGAATATTGTACGGGTCAAAATGTAGATTTATTGAGTAACATGAGAGATAGGAACTGGTGTTAACTATTTAATGACCTGGTGATTCTGAGAACTTTAAACAGGTACAGCAGGTTTTAGCGTCTTACTCTAAAAGGACTCCATTTGTGTCTCCTTATAATATACATGACAGTAATGGCAGCAATATTCTCAACCCTATTTCCCGAACTTCTAAATATCAAATCCGCAGCATAGAAAACGTATTAGGAGTCCGGGGGTCTTCCTATTCTTTTACTAGAGGTGGTACAATGTCTTAGGAGGTGGTCAACAATGGTGAGACATCAGAAAATGTTGGATCTCCCCTTTAACTAAATATCTTTTAATTTAATGATTTTAAACTTGGCATAATGTGATATGGTTTGAGCCTTTAGATAATGGTCTCGTTTACCCTAATTTAGGGTTGCCCAGACCAAAAAGTGATTATCTTGCCCTCTGGAGGACTCAGCATGTCCATAGTAAACTATTTATTTCATTGTAATGCATAAATTCTCCTGCGGAGGCAGTATAGGGAGATTGAACACTTGGTACCAAGATCCCGCACAGATTACAGCAGTACCAGCTGTGAGATCGGTATATTTTCATGGTATCTGTCTAGCAAAAAGTGTTCAATAACTATTTTTAGGTGGCCATACACACATTTTTGGCAGATCCATTCAGGATTACTGGATCATAAACATCCCTCTAAAATAATCTGGACTCTATGGTAGGGCTACCTGTTGGGTATGTTTGGGGGGACTATGTTTGTCCAGGTTTGGATGGACCCACCAAAGGCCAGTTGGGTTGTCCCGGTCTATGGCCACGTGTAGGGGACCTTTTGGGAGTTTTGTGCAGTCTACTATGCGGAGGTGAGTGGCAGCTTTCCTTCACGGCTGAGTAGGCGCACCGGTTGCTGAAGACGCTCTTCCAGACGTCTTTCACGGAGATGAGAAATTGATCTGTTCAAACAAAACAAGAGACAAATTTGGAAACATCTCTGATTAAAGTTGTATGAATTGAAAGAGACCTGAATCCAAAGCTTTCATGAATTTTTCACAGCTCTCTGGTGGCAGAAAAATATTAAGACGGTATTAGAAAAATGAGATTTTATGTGTTTTAGGACCACGATGGCAGATACTTGGCTGTCAATTTTCTTTGGTATGCATAACTATGCGACCATTGTCAGGAGCGAGTGCCCTATTTTGTGCCAAATTTACATAGCTGACATCATTTTGTAGCAGTGATACCTTTTGTGATGAAATATCTATTAGTACATGACTGCAGTCAAATTAGCCCAATTTTCATGAAATTAATAATAATAATAATTAATTTTATTCATTTATATAGCGCTATTAATTCCACAGCGCTTTACATACATTGGCAACACTGTCCCCATTGGGGCTCACAATCTAGAGTCCCTATCTGTATGTCTTTGGAGTGTGGGAGGAAACCGGAGAACCTGGAGGAAACACACGCAAACACGGGGAGAACATACAAACTCCTTGCAGATGGTGTCCTTGGTGGGTTTTGAACCCAGGACCCCAGTGCTGCTAGGCTGCAGTGCTAACCACTGAGCCACAGTACCGCCCAAATTAAGAACTCTATGTTAAGCAATTAGCTAAGATGGCCATATAGTGACCGATGTTGCCCATTAGCCAAAATGTAGTAGAAACCAGCATACCACATTATACATTTTTGTGGTGGTCCACTGTTATTTACTTTGTAGTATGAAACGAAAGGTAGTATACTGGCATTTACCACCCGTAGGAGATCAAAAGTACATATTTTTGCCCTACTTTGAGTAAATAGGAGCCTATAGATACTTTTATTATATGAGCCAGGAGCTTTATTGCATAAGAACATGTTCATTTACATATACGTTCCCGTACGTGCTGCCTATTTTTGTTAATGGATAGCACAAAGACATATACCGTACCCTGTTTTCCTGAAAATAAGACCTACCCTGAAAAAAAGCCCTAGCATGATTTTAGAGGAATTTTGGAGTATGTATGAAATATACCGTACTTTTCGTGTTATTTGAAACACCGGATTATAAGACGCACCACAAATGTAGAGGAAAAAAAAATATCACGCCCGTCTTTTAATTCGGCGGTGTCTTACTGGAGAGGGGGGCGGAAGCAGTGATGGAGCGGGGTCACAGGAGGCAGGGGCAGTGCTGGAATAGGTCAATGCTGTGGGTGGTGCGGCGGGTGTCCTAGATGCTCACTGCGGGTGCTGTGAGGCAGGAACATCCAGAAACCGTCCAGGCTTCAAAGAAATGGCGCCCAGAGTCAGCACGTGCATAGATGGAACTTTTGCTCAATGAGAAGCCGAAATCTCACCTGCGCATGCGCCACCTCCAAGTGCCATTTTCCTTAAGTCCGCTGCAGGGAGATCAATGGGCCGGAGGCAGCGTGTGCGCAAATGAGATCTTGAGCTGAGAGTTCCATCTGTGCAAGCGCCGACTCTGGGTGCAATTATTTGAAGCCCGCACAGCCGACATTTTCAGAATGAGGGCCCCCTCAGCACAGCCCACAGTGCACCGCCCACAGTAAGGCCGCAGGACAGCACCCACAGCCCATAGCATCCCCTGTGACCCCTCTCCACATCCCCCGGTAAGCTACATTCGGATTACAAGACGCACCCCTCATTTTCCTCCCAAATTTTTGGGCCGAAAAGTGCATCTTATAATCCGAAAAATACGGTAAGCCCTATTTAAAAAAATAAGCCCTATTTACAGTCAGGGCTGGTGTTAGGGGGAGTCAAGCTGCGTATTTTCTCTGGACACCCACTTTCTTAGGAACTCCAATGTTTGTATTCTGAGGATAAGATTGTTTAAAGAGCTTTGATGACTTCACAGGCATGTGACCAAAGGTCTCTTAATGGCAGATGTCTAAAAGAAAGCAACAGAAGATGGACTGGCATGCAGGACTGGTATTAGGGAGAAGGGAGTTGGAAACTGTGCAATTTCACAGGGCCCTCACTCTCTTAGGGGCCCCAGTATTTATAGCCTGATGATATGGAAGGATAGGCCATCAATGTTAACGTCTAGGACAACCCAGGACAGGCCATCAATGTTAAAGTCCAGGACAACCCAGGATAGGCCCCCTATGTTAAAGTCCAGGACAACCCAGGTTAGGCCATCAATGTTAACGTCTAGGACAACCCAGGATAGGTGAACAATGTTAAAGTCCAGGACAAACCACGATAGATCATCAATGTTAAAGTCCAGGACAACCCAGGATAGGCCATCAATGTTAAAGTCCAGGACAATCCAGGATAGATCATCAATGTTAAAGTCTAGGACAACCCAGGATAGGCCATCAATGTTAAAGTCCAGGACAACCAAGGATACGCCATCAATGTTAAAGTCCAGGACAACCCAGGATAGGCCATCAAAGTAAAACTCCAGGACAAACCAGGATAGGCCATCAATGTTAAAGTCCAGGACAACCCAGGATAGACCATCAATGTTAAAGTCCAGGACAACCCAGGTTAGGCCATCAATGTAAAAGTCCAGGACAAACCAGGATAGGTCATCAATGTTAAAGTCCAGGACAACCAAGGATAGGCCATCAATGTTAAAGTCCAGGACAACCCAGGATAGGCCATCAATGTAAAAGTCCAGGACAAACCAGGATAGGTCATCAATGTTAAAGTCCAGGACAACCAAGGTTAGGCCATCAATGTTAACGTCTAGCACAACCCAGGATAGGTGAACAATGTTAAAGTCCAGGACAACCCAGGATAGGCCATCAATGTTAAAGTCAAGGACAACCTGGGATAGGTGATCAATGTTAAAGTCCAGGACAGCCCTGTTTAAATCTTACTCTTATCATGTACTTTGTGTTTACAAAATTAAATTTTTTAAACAAAGCATTTTCCATAGATCAACTGTAAAAACACAAAAAAAGTAAAACTTTTTTTTTCAGTCCTCTTATAAAAAAAAGTAAAAACCTGCTGTAAAACTAATCCAGTACATTTGGATTATACTTGTATTTTTTTTTATTAAACTGTCCACAATTCTTGCAACCTGCGTTCACATTGATGCATGTTTACCATTTCTGTGTTGTGTAAAACTGTGTATTCTGCATTTTGCGCCAATTAAAGAGTTAATTTGCAACTCTCAGTCTTCTTTCACCCACATTCGGGTTCTTGCATCTCGGCACTTAAGTCTTTTTTGTTTTGTTGGAAAAGTCTCAGGGCGGTAAAGTAGGAATGGTACAGGCTACTTGCATTATTCATATTAAACTGAGCCAAGAATATAGTGTTACAGCACAAGAGGACGGCCACTATATCTTGGCTTCCTACTTCTCGGTGCTCTGCAGAAGCGTCGCTACGGTTTGATGTAACAGGAATCCCTCCGGACTTATACTGGGAGTCTCTAGATTTCTCAAGTCTCCGTTAAGAGCGATATACTTACATGGATCTACCTGTTTCCCTGGAAAATGAACCTTGTGGATTCCTGCAAAGAAGAGACAGTTTACAAAGTGACTTTTCTTGTGAGCCAAAGGATGGGTGATTTGGTCATCATGCCACAACCAGAGCAAGGTAACTGAAGATATTGATTGCAATGAGCTTGGTATTCATGAGCATTTTGCATCTGTCTCAGAGCCGCCTGGAAGCACAGAGTATTTTTTCTTAATTAATGCAAAGACTTTGGTTGCACTTGCGTTACTATTTAATTCCATTCTCCATATCACCTAACAGCATGAGCGTTCCATTTCGTAGAGTTTTAGATCTGCAATTTGCTTTTTGTGTTCTCAACCTGAGCGCTTACAGAACGTTGCTGCCCTATATCATCTCAGAGACGACAGAGACGTTGCACCGTTTAGTATCCAGAGAGGAACACTAGAATGAACTTGGAAAGTTACCATTATGGGCGGCAAAAAAGGTGATGCGAAACCAGCCAAGCGAGGTGGTGGAAAGGAATCACCCTCCAAGCCTGAACCCAAGGGCAAAGATGAAAAGAAAGGCGGTAAAGGTAAAGAAAAAGATGATAAAAAGAAAGGAAAGGATGCCAAGAAAACAAAAAAGGAAATAGTAAGCGAGGAAGAAGAGGAGGAGGAAGTGTCGGAGATAGAACGTGGTAAAAGTGAAGACGATGAAGATGAAGTCCCAGCGGCTAGAGGAAGGAGAGGAAGAGAAAAAGGTGTGGCAGCCCTGAAAGGCGCATCTAAAGCAGTGGCCGGAATGAATAAAGGTAAAGGAAGAAAAGATCCAGTAGAGGAACCAGAAGTTTCCAAAGCAAAGGATCAAAAAAAGGATTTAGCAAGAGCCCAACTAAAAGGGGCAACAAAGGCGATGGCTGGACTAGCCAAAAAAGCAGCAGCTCCTCCTAAGAAAAAAAGAAGTTTGAAGGCAACATCTAAACTTTTCATGAAATTCGGGCAGCTAAGACCAAGGAGATCGAAAAAAGGTCACTTCAAGACAGCATCCAAACTGTTTATGGGCTTAAGAAGAAAGTTTGCAGCTTCATCACTACTTGATAAGAAAAAGAAGTCAGCTGCCATGTTGAAAAAAACATCCAAGCTTATGGTGGGCTTACGGAAAAGCTCAGAGAAACAATTGCCAAAAGCTAGTGCAGCGAGTGATGGGTCAAAACCAAAGCCTTCATTTTTACTGATAAGATTAGGCGGTAATGCTCCAAAACAAGATCCTCAAGAAAAAAAAGGACCAGGGAAACTGTTTGGGGGGTTATTTGGCCGAAAAAAGGCAAAAGATAAGTTTAAACCAAAAGCTAAAATGCTTTCCAAAGTATCAGCTGCTGCCAACTGGTTGACCAGAAGATTTTTGTCAAAGAAAAGTAAATACATTCAGAATGAAAGAGCCATACAGGATGCTTGGCTTACTAGGATGGGAGCACAAAAGTTGCCATTCCCTTCACATGAGGAACTTGATAGATATAGATCTAATATGAAAAGGTTTCCAGGTGCTCACAGATTCTACGGCCAATATGAAGATGTCTACGGACATCCGAAGAACTTTGAAGCCTATCGACACCAAAGATTCCCAACACAAAGATACTTGCAACATGGGCCAGGAAGACACGATGATGCATCAACACAGTATTACAACTACGACCAAGAAGAATACAATTTTGATCAGAATGGATTTTACAATGAGGATGAAGAATTTCCATTTGCACATAACGGTCAATTTTCAGCGTATGATGAAGCCGAGGAAGAGTATGATAATTATCCTGGGTACCCCATGGAAGATGGCTACACTTCATATCAAGATAACATGGAGTATTATGATGAAGGCAACCATCTCCTTAAAAGTCAAAACTCTTATTTTCAATATGAGGTAGATGTTCACAATCCACACAATGCGTATTCATCATACGGTTATGACGGGAATCAAATGGATTATTCTCAAGATCCAATGAATCCATATGATCCACGGGAAAATGAGAACGAGTCATTTGGTTATTTTGATGGCCAATCTCCTTATTCTGATATGGATGAAACAGATGACTATAACAACTACCCCCATGGAATGAACAATGACGGTTACATGGTATCCCCATATGCAGAACCATTAAATCCATACGCCCAACCTTCAGATGATATCACAGATTATGATGATCCAGAAACAATGGAAGAAAATAATCATCAATATTACAAATCTGAAGACCAATTAGAAGAAGAATCTTCCTCATTATCCCGAAATAGGAAATATAAGCTTTTTCCAAGACCACAAGTAAAATTATTTGGCCGAGAGAGGTTAGATGTTCCACTACCCCCATCTCCACATATATCATTTACAGATTTTGATGATGATGAAGAAGAAGAAGATGGTGAAGATGAACCATTGCTTCATTCGAAGCAGCCTATAAATCTAAGAAATATTGGCGCTAAATCCCTTTTCGCAAAATCAGTTCACAGAAATTTTAGCCAGCCACATACAAGAGGAGTGCAAAAGTTACTATCTACAAAACCAATAGGAAAAAAATTCAATACACCCCATTATCAAGACAATTATCAAGAGCCGGATTTGCAAGACTTCTCCCCAAGAGCATTCGGTAGTCCTTTGGGACAATTTATGAAGAAGTCACTTTCCCCTAAGCCAATCTTAAAACGTAATGAGCATCAGTTCCAAAGGAGACCTCTATCTCCACCACCAAGGAATCCTTTTGCCGAGCCAACATTTGAAAGACCACGTTCTCCACTTCCTTCCCTGAAACGTGTTCAAATACCACAGCCTTCTACTGACTATCAGTCTGGAAAAAGCCCTTCAGCACAACGATTGGAGGCCTTACAGAAAGATCTGGCAGAAGAGCAAAATTCTACTTTACCTTACCACAAACGATTTGGCCATAAACTGGCTGGTATGGAGTCATCAAATGTTTTAAGAAGAACCAATATTTCATCTCCCAACACGAATACTGAAATAAACCCTACTTTACAGCAGTCGAAGCAAAGATTTCCTCCATCTCCTACTACTGTTCCAAGATTTAGTAACCAAGGAAAAGAAATATCTATGCCCCCATCTCCTAACCTTTCCACAAGGCAGAGACCACTTTCCCCAAAGCCTACTATGAATGCATTTGGCTTAAACAGATCTACTTCTGTCTCTCAAAATCAAGCAGAGTTTCATTCCTCTTTAAGACAGAGAGGAATGTCATCCTCACCTCCGTTAGGTAAACAAAATTATCCAAGGTCACCGTCACCTACAAGGGTAACTCACTGGAATTCCAACTCTAGCAATCTTCCCTCAGCCCATTTGTATAAACCAAATTTTCCGAGGTCACCTTCACCTACAAGATTGACACATTGGTCATCCAACTCTAGCAATATAAATACTCCATCTGTTGGAGTTCCCAGTACTATGGGTGCTGTACCCTCATCACCACTACCTACCATGAAGAGAGGAAACAGCTTTAGAAATAATCCTCTTCAACCATCAATGAATTCAAGAAGTGTCTCTCCATCACCCTCAGCAAGCCCAATGCCCCAAAGAATTGGTAGTTTTGCAAAAAAGGACATCCAAATGTCATCATCACCACCCTTATCCAGAAAAGCTTTTGAAAATCCCAATTTTTATCCTGATCATCAGAAATCTGCACAAATAACAAGAAGAATAGATGGAAATGATTATCAAGGAGGTTCTATGCAAAGACGAAGGATGGAAACTGAATCAAGGGAAGAAATCAAACCACTAACGATGAATCCATTTATGAAACATCTACGACGCACTGCTGATATGAAACCAAGAAGTCCATCCCCAGCACGACAATCAGTGTCACAGATGTCACCCTATAGAGAAGATAACCTAAGCCCATCTCATCCAAAGACTTTACGGCCGCAAAACATGTATGGATTGCCTAGTTCACCATCTGACCTAAGAAAGTCACCGGTATTGAACAGATATGATAGTATTAGAAGTTCTTCCAGTCTGTGTCCACCTAGCACTTTATCAAATCCTTCAAGGCAAGGAAGTGACCATCCCATGGCTCAAAACTTTCAAGAAAGTTCTTCACAATCTCCTCCTTTCTTTGATCCTCCAAGGTCCCCATTTCTGGGAAGACAAAATAGTATGAGAGGAGTTACAAATTCAATGCCACCTAGCCAAGCACCACCAGAACCTGGTTTCTACACACCAAGGGAATCTGCTGAGCCTTCCCCCCATTCTGTCGCATTTTCTGATCCCACACGGTCACCGATGCAGGGAAGACCTAGTAGTATGAGAGGAACTTTAAGTCGCTCATCCCAAAACCAAGTTCCCCAACCGATGGGAAGACATAATAGTATGAGAGGAATTACCAGGCCAATACTACCTAGCCCAGCACAGGGACAAGAAGATGGCTTTTACTCACCAAGAGGATCCTCTGAACCTTCCGCACATTTTGGCCCATTTTCTGATCCCACAAGGTCACCAATGATCGGAAGACCTGGTAGCATGAGAGGAACATTAAATCGCTCACCCCAAAGTCCAGTTTCTCACCTAGCAAATAGGCAAGGAAGCAGCCCAGTGATGAATAGAGACATGAGTGAGGGTTCAATGATGCCACCGTCTGACTCAACTTCGAATTCTAAAAGTCCATTCTGGAAACGATTTGGGCAGCCACTTGTGGGAATGTCTCAGGGTCCCCCTCCATCACAACAGATGTTACGGAGAGAAGAACCCCCAGTAACCAAACGTCTTCCAGAAAAACATTCAAACACATTTGGAAAAAAATTTGGCCAGATGGCAGGTAACCCAATTCAAAGGCCAAAGTCTCCAACTTTTTCTATGAAGGAAAATTATGGAGCAGGAAGTTTTATTCCTCCCTCCCCTCAAAATGTTAGACATCCTTATGAGGACATGAGAAGCATACCAAACCAGCCTCCAAATCGTAATCCTATGTCCTATTCAGGAAGCATGAGCCAATCAATACCTCCATCTCCTCAACCCGGGTTGAAGTCGTTAGGTGGGTTTATGTCTGAGTCCTTGAACCAAGCAAGCCAAGGATCCCTGAATGGAAGATCTAGTATTCATTTAAAATTTCGGGGATCTCCAACTTTGGCTGGTGCCAACCACTCATTCCCACGTCACCCGGCACCAAGGGATCCATATATGTGGCAAGGCCCTCCAAAACATCCAGCAGAGTACTATGATGGTGACTTTGAAGATGGCAATGGAAGATATGCTGTGGTAATGCCCCAGGTTCATCAGATGGAAAACTTTAGGGGTCGTGGTAGTCTACGAAATCGGCCTTGGCCCAGGCACCATGGTAGGAACTTTCGCGAGATGCCAGGAATGTGGGAATCTGAAAAATCCATGCGTAGACCTTGGACTGAAACCCTTAAAAGAGGTTCACAAAGGGCCAGAGAAAAAGTTGCCAATTATCTGACACATGGCAGCACCCGATCTCCCAAAAACTGGCAACAAATGGTCGGCACAAGAGGAAGATCTCAGATGAATAGCAAGGTGCGGTAATTATTCATCTTATTTTATGTTATTTTATAGAGGCATATAGAGATAGATGGATAGAGGGATAGATAGATAGAGGGATAGATAGATAGATAGATAGATAGATAGAGGGATAGAGGGATAGATAGAGGAATAGAGGGATAGACGGATAGAGGAATAGAGGAATAGAGGGATAGAGGAATAGAGGGATAGAGGAATAGAGGGATAGATGGATAGAGAAATAGAGGGATAGAGGGATAGAGGAATAGAGGGATAGAGGAATAGAGGGATAGAGGAATAGAGGGATAGATAGATAGCTAGATAGATGGATAGATGGATGGATGGATAGATAGATGAATAGATAGAGGGATAGATAGAGGGATAGATAGATAGAGGGATAGATAGATAGAAGGATAGATAGATAGAGGGATAGATAGATAGAGGGATAGATGGATAGAAAGAGGGATAGATAGATAGATAGAGGGATAGATAGATAGATAGATAGATAGATAGAGGGATAGATAGATAGAGGGATAGATAGATGGAGGGATAGATAGATAGAGGGATAGATAGATAGAGGGATAGATAGATAGATAGATAGAGGGATAGAGAGATAGATAGATAGATAGATAGATAGATATGCCCCATCATAAGCCATGGACTTCCATAGCCCCCATCCTAGAAGTGCCCCCACAGTCCCCACCCTGGATGTGCCCCATCCATCCTTCCTACAGTCCCCACCCACCATCCCCACAGCCCCAGTCCCTAATGTACACTTGCTTTGGCAAAACTAATTTGTATTTGGTCCTGCCAATAAAGCTTATTTGATTTGATTTGATAGATAGATAGAGGGATAGATAGATAGATAGATAGATAGAGGGATAGATAGATAGATAGATAGATAGATAGATAGATAGATAGATAGATAGAGGGATAGATAGATAGATAGATAGATGGAGGGATAGATAGATAGATAGATAGATAGATAGATAGATGGAGGGATAGATAGATAGAGGGATAGATAGAGGGATAGATAGATAGATAGATGGAGGGATAGATAGATAGATAGATGGAGGGATAGATAGATAGAGGGATAGATAGAGGGATAGATAGATAGATAGATGGAGGGATAGATAGATAGATAGATAGATGGAGGGATAGATAGATAGATAGATAGATAGAGGGATAGATAGATAGAGGGATAGATAGAGGGATAGATAGATAGATAGATGGAGGGATAGATAGATAGATAGATAGATGGAGGGATAGATAGATAGATAGATAGATAGATAGATAGAGGGATAGATAGATAGATAGATAGATAGAGGGATAGAGAGATAGAGGGATAGAAGGTAGATAGATAGATAGAGGGATAGATAGATAGAGGGATAGATAGATAGATAGATAGAGGGATAGATAAATAGATAGATAGATAGAGGGATAGATAGAGGGATAGCTAGATAGAGGGATAGAGAGATAGATAGAGGGATAGATAGATAGATAGATAGATAGAGGGATAGATAGAGGGATAGATAGATAGAGGTATATATAGAGGGATAGATAGATAGAGGGATAGATAGATAGATAGATAGATAGATAGATAGATAGATAGAGGGATAGAGAGATAGAGGGATAGAGGGTAGATAGATAGATAGAGGGATAGAGAGATAGAGGGATAGATAGATAGATAGATAGAGGGATAGAGAGATAGAGGGATAGAGGGTAGATAGAGGGATAGATAGATAGAGGGATAGATAGATAGATAGATAGATAGATAGAGGGATAGATAGATAGATAGATAGATAGATAGAGGGATAGATAGATAGATAGATAGAGGGATAGATAGAGGGATAGATAGATAGATAGATAGATAGAGGGATAGATAGAGGGATAGATAGATAGATAGATAGAGGTATAGAGAGATAGAGGGATAGAGGGTAGATAGATAGATAGAGGGATAGAGAGATAGAGGGATAGATAGATAGATAGATAGATAGAGGGATAGAGAGATAGAGGGATAGATAGATAGAGGGATAGATAGATAGATATATAGATAGAGGGATAGATAGATAGATAGATGGATAGATAGATAGATAGATAGATAGAGGGATAGATAGATAGAATGATAGATGGATTTCAGTAACCTTAGGTTAACCCCTGATGACAATGTTGTGAGAAGCTCTTTTTGTCCTTGGTCATTCTTTTTGGAACTCTAATCTCTGCCTTCAATCCATCGCGGTTATCAGTTTCAATCTGCTATGATTTGACAGGAGCACAAAACACAGTGATTTATCTCATAATACACGACATAAAGGAAAGTCTGAGGGAGATCGGAGGTCGCACACTGATCCCCACAACACAAAGAGATTTATGTAAATGTGGAGAAATGATCCTGCCCCAAGTCACGGCCATAAAAAAAGAGCACAGATATTTAATTAGGAAATGGATTACGTGAAAGTTTGGCAGCAATATAGAAGCTGAGGTCACACAAGGGGAACATGTAACACAAAGAGACAGACTCCATTACTGATAGTCACAGTACATCTTCCTGATGATATAGACCTTGTTGGTATAACCTAAGCATCTTCTGTATATAATTATATATGTACAGCCTGTATAACCTGGGCATCTCCTGTGTATAATTATATATGTACAGCTGGTATAACCTGGGCATCTCCTGTGTATAATTATATATGTACAGCTGGTATAACCTGGGCATCTCCTGTATATAATTATATATGTACAGCTGGTATAACCTGGGCATCTCCTGTGTATAATTATATATGTACAGCTGGTATAACCTGGGCATCTCCTGTATATAATTATATATGTACAGCTGGTATAACCTGGGCATCTCCTGTATATAATTATATATGTACAGCTGGTATAACCTGGCCATCTTCTGTATATAATTATATATGTACAGCCTGTATAACCTGGGCATCTCCTGTATATAATTATATATGTACAGCTGGTATAACCTGGGCATCTCCTGTATATAATTATATATGTACAGCTGGTATAACCTGGGTATCTCCTGTATATAATTATATATGTACAGCTGGTATAACCTGGGCATCTCCTGTATATAATTATATATGTACAGCCTGTATAACCTGGGCATCTCCTGTATATAATTATATATGTACAGCTGGTATAACCTGGGCATCTCCTGTATATAATTATATATGTACAGCTGGTATAACCTGGGTATCTCCTGTATATAATTATATATGTACAGCTGGTATAACCTGGGCATCTCCTGTATATAATTATATATGTAGAGCTAGTATAACCTGGGCATCTCCTGTATATAATTATATATGTACAGCCGGTATAACCTGGGCATCTCCTGTATATAATTATATATGTACAGCTGGTATAACCTGGGCATCTCCTGTATATAATTATATATGTACAGCTGGTATAACCTGGGTATCTCCTGTATATAATTATATATGTACAGCCGGTATAACCTGGGCATCTCCTGTATATAATTATATATGTACAGCTAGTATAACCTGGGTATCTCCTGTATATAACTATATATGTACAGCCGGTATAACCTGGGCATCTCCTGTATATAATTATATATGTACAGCTGGTATAACCTGGGCATCTCCTGTATATAATTATATATGTACAGCTGGTATAACCTGGGTATCTCCTGTATATAATTATATATGGACAGCCGGTATAACCTGGGCATCTCCTGTATATAATTATATATGTACAGCTAGTATAACCTGGGTATCTCCTGTATATAATTATATATGTACAGCCGGTATAACCTGGGCATCTCCTGTATATAATTATATATGTACAGCTAGTATAACCTGGGCATCTCCTGTATATAATTATATATGTACAGCTGGTATAACCTGGGCATCTCCTGTATATAACTATATATGTACAGCTGGTATAACCTGGGCATCTCCTGTATATAACTATATATGTACAGCTGGTATAACCTGGACATCTCCTGTATATAATTATATATGTACAGCTGGTATAACCTGGGCATCTCCTGTATATAATTATATATGTACAGCTGGTATAACCTGGGTATCTCCTGTATATAATTATATATGTACAGCCGGTATAACCTGGGTATCTCCTGTATATAATTATATATGTACAGCCGGTATAACCTGGGCATCTCCTGTATATAATTATATATGTACAGCTGATATAACCTGGGCATCTCCTGTATATAATTATATATGTATAGCCGGTATAACCTGGGTATCTCCTGTATATAATTATATATGTACAGCCGGTATAACCTGGGCATCTCCTGTATATAATTATATATGTACAGCTGGTATAACCTGGGCATCTCCTGTATATAATTATATATGTACAGCTGGTATAACCTGGGTATCTCCTGTATATAATTATATATGTGCAGCTGGTATAACCTGGGCATCTCCTGTATATAATTATATATGTATAGCTAGTATAACCTGGGCATCTCCTGTATATAATTATATATGTACAGCTGGTATAACCTGGGCATCTCCTGTATATAATTATATATGTACAGCTGGTATAACCTGGACATCTCCTGTATATAATTATATATGTACAGCTGGTATAACCTGGGCATCTCCTGTATATAATTATATATGTACAGCTGGTATAACCTGGGCATCTCCTGTATATAATTATATATGTACAGCTGGTATAACCTGGACATCTCCTGTATATAATTATATATGTACAGCTGGTATAACCTGGGTATCTCCTGTATATAATTATATATGTACAGCTGGTATAACCTGGGCATCTCCTGTATATAATTATATATGTACAGCTGGTATAACCTGTGCACCTCCTGTATATAATTATATATGTACAGCTGGTATAACCTGGGCATCTCCTGTATATAATTATATATGTACAGCTGCTATAACCTGGGCATCTCCTGTATATAATTATATATGTACAGCTGGTATAACCTGGGCATCTCCTGTATATAATTATATATGTACAGCTGGTATAACCTGGGCATCTCCTGTTTATGATTATATATGTACAGCTGGTATAACCTGGGCATCTCCTGTGTATGATTATATATGTACAGCTGGTATAACCTGGGCATCTCCTGTATATAATTATATATGTACAGCCGGTATAACCTGGGCATCTCCTGTATATAATTATATATGTACAGCCGGTATAACCTGGGCATCTCCTGTATATAATTATATATGTACAGCTGGTATAACCTGGGTATCTCCTGTATATAATTATATATGTACAGCTGGTATAGCCTGGGCATCTCCTGTATATAATTATATATGTACAGCTGGTATAACCTGGGTATCTCCTGTATACAATTATATATGTGCAGCTGGTATAGCCTGGGCATCTCCTGTATATAATTATATATGTACAGCTGGTATAACCTGGACATCTCCTGTATATAATTATATATGTACAGCTGGTATAACCTGGGCATCTCCTGTATATAATTATATATGTACAGCTGGTATAACCTGGGTATCTCCTGTATATAATTATATATGTACAGCCGGTATAACCTGGGTATCTCCTGTATATAATTATATATGTACAGCCGGTATAACCTGGGCATCTCCTGTATATAATTATATATGTACAGCTGATATAACCTGGGCATCTCCTGTATATAATTATATATGTATAGCCGGTATAACCTGGGTATCTCCTGTATATAATTATATATGTACAGCCGGTATAACCTGGGCATCTCCTGTATATAATTATATATGTACAGCCGGTATAACCTGGGCATCTCCTGTATATAATTATATATGTACAGCTGGTATAACCTGGGTATCTCCTGTATATAATTATATATGTGCAGCTGGTATAACCTGGGCATCTCCTGTATATAATTATATATGTATAGCTAGTATAACCTGGGCATCTCCTGTATATAATTATATATGTACAGCTGGTATAACCTGGGCATCTCCTGTATATAATTATATATGTACAGCTGGTATAACCTGGACATCTCCTGTATATAATTATATATGTACAGCTGGTATAACCTGGGCATCTCCTGTATATAATTATATATGTACAGCTGGTATAACCTGGGCATCTCCTGTATATAATTATATATGTACAGCTGGTATAACCTGGACATCTCCTGTATATAATTATATATGTACAGCTGGTATAACCTGGGTATCTCCTGTATATAATTATATATGTACAGCTGGTATAACCTGGGCATCTCCTGTATATAATTATATATGTACAGCTGGTATAACCTGTGCACCTCCTGTATATAATTATATATGTACAGCTGGTATAACCTGGGTATCTCCTGTATATAATTATATATGTGCAGCTGGTATAACCTGGGCATCTCCTGTATATAATTATATATGTATAGCTAGTATAACCTGGGCATCTCCTGTATATAATTATATATGTACAGCTGGTATAACCTGGGCATCTCCTGTATATAATTATATATGTACAGCTGGTATAACCTGGACATCTCCTGTATATAATTATATATGTACAGCTGGTATAACCTGGGCATCTCCTGTATATAATTATATATGTACAGCTGGTATAACCTGGGCATCTCCTGTATATAATTATATATGTACAGCTGGTATAACCTGGACATCTCCTGTATATAATTATATATGTACAGCTGGTATAACCTGGGTATCTCCTGTATATAATTATATATGTACAGCTGGTATAACCTGGGCATCTCCTGTATATAATTATATATGTACAGCTGGTATAACCTGTGCACCTCCTGTATATAATTATATATGTACAGCTGGTATAACCTGGGCATCTCCTGTATATAATTATATATGTACAGCTGCTATAACCTGGGCATCTCCTGTATATAATTATATATGTACAGCTGGTATAACCTGGGCATCTCCTGTATATAATTATATATGTACAGCTGGTATAACCTGGGCATCTCCTGTTTATGATTATATATGTACAGCTGGTATAACCTGGGCATCTCCTGTGTATGATTATATATGTACAGCTGGTATAACCTGGGCATCTCCTGTATATAATTATATATGTACAGCCGGTATAACCTGGGCATCTCCTGTATATAATTATATATGTACAGCCGGTATAACCTGGGTATTTTCTGTATATAATTGTGTATTGTGATTCCATCTGGTATAAGTTATGTATATTTACGTACATTATATATTAATATGATGCAGCTGTGGGACTGGTACATGGTGAGATTTAGTATAAATTTGCATCCATGTGTTCCTGGTAGATTTTATCCCTTCATTTGGCATACTGATATATCTTATATGATCATTGTAGTAGAACTTGTTGCTCTGATATTATCATTTCTAAAGGTGGAAGAGTTTTATTATCTCTAGAAATGCCAAATATGAAGGGTATATCAGTGTATAGAAAATATTCTGTTAATCTCTCCCATGTCTGAAAACTTCTTTGTATCCAACTAGCACCAAACTGGATTATTTAACGGTCAGAAAGGAGGCAATGGAAATTATATTTCGGAGTTGACATTCTCCAGGAAAATACAGTCCAATGAAAATTAGTGTAAATCTTTTTATATAAAATATATTTAGAAATTATTTATTATTTTATCAGGAAAACATTTATAGCAATGTTTCGGAGACCAAAAAATTAAAAAAAATAATTAATAATAACTTTGACAATTGCTGGATCAGGGGAATTTTATCGGACATGGGAAACTATAAGGATTTTGGTGCATTTTTTTAAGTGTTAAAAACAAATAACAATAACACCGTTCTGAAAAAATGTGCACCAAATAATGACAGTGTGAATAGAGTCAAAATGTCATATATTGAGTAGAAACTTCATTTTCAATGAGTGCCGTTTACTAATATGGTGCAATGTATAAAGCAATGATCATGAGAACTGGGGAAATGTACGAACAACCGAGATCAAAAAGCTAAAATCAGATAAAAAGCTAAAAAAAGGTACAAATTTTGTATTTGGAATGCTTTTGTCACAGCTCTGTTGTGCGGAGCATTTTGCATTTGAAAATGCTCTGCTATGTGTCTTGTGCACTTTCTTACAGGTTGTCTTTCAGCACTAGGGTCCACACTGGTTTTGAGAGATGTCTTCACAGATGCGCCTCGTTCCTGGTGATGGCTCTGTTTCTTTTCTAGGCTTTCGCCAGTCGTACTTTCTATTTGCTCAGAGTGCTCTTGGCTCTTGTCTGGTGTAAGTGTTCTGATCTTGGCTTCTGACCTCGGACCTCTTCCTGACCACATCTCTGTCTGCTCCCTGAACCTTATATGTTACCTCCCGGCTTCTGACCTCGGACCTATTCCTGGTCACGTCTCTATTTGCTTCCTGAACCTTATACATTACTTCCCAGCTTCTAACCTCAGACCTCTTCCTGACCATGTCTCTCTCTGCTCCCTGAACCATATACGTTACCTCCCAGCTTCTGACCTCGGATCTCTTCCTGACTACGTCTCTCATTGCTCCCTGAACCTTATACGTTACTTCCTGGCTTCTGACCTTCGACTTCTTCCTGATTACATCTCTCTTTACTCCCTGAACCTTATACGTTACTTCCCTGCTTTTGACCTCGGACTTCTTCCTGATTGCATCTCTCTTTACTCCCTGAACCTTATACGTTACTTCCCTGCTTTTGACCTCGGACCTTTTCCTGACCACGTCTCTGTTTGCTCCATGAACCTTATACATTACTTCCCGGGTTCTGACCTCAGACCTCTTTCTGACCACGTCTCTCTCTGCTCCCTGAACCTTATATGTTACCTCCTGGCTTCTGATCTCGGAGATCTTCCTGATCATGTCTCTGTTTGCTCCCTGAACCTTATACGTTACCTCCCAGCTTCTGACTTCAGACCTCTTACTGACCATGTCTCTGTTTTCTCCATGAACCTTATACATTACATCCCAGGTTCTGACCTCGGACTTCTTTCTGACCACGTCTCTCTCTGCTCCCTGAACCTTATATGTTACCTCCTGGCTTCTGATCTCGGAGCTCTTCCTGATCATGTCTCTGTTTGCTCCCTGAACCTTATATGTTACCTCCCAGCTTCTGACTTCAGACCTCTTACTGACCATGTCTCTGTTTGCTCCCTGAACCTTATACATTACCTCCTGGCTTATGATCCCGGCTTGTCTGACTACCCTTTTGTTCATACTTCTCGTAGTGTCTAGCATCACAGCATGCATACATCTCACGAGGCGCACACTTCATAGCATTGTCCATAAAGCACATACTAAATGGAGATAAACAGTACAGATAAAAACAATGCAAAACTACTAAAGGTAACATCAAACTATGCTCTTGTGTCAAACTATGATGTTGTGTTCAGCTAGGCTATACACTTACCTTGCAGCCAGCACTTAAACTGAAACCTCGTCTGCTCACTATGTAACTATGTAACATTTTCAAAATATGTGAACTCTACATATACATGTTGCAATTTTTTGCTTTTTATTCCATTACTAGCAAATTACCGGCAGCTTCGCTCGCAGAAAATTATATGTTAATTTGTTGGCTATGCTTGCTAAGGTAAAATTTGCAGTTATGAAAACTTCCTCACAGTCACTATTTTAGTTGTCCACAGCAACCAATCAGATCTCAGCTTTCAGGCTATAGGCAACCAGAACAATTTCTTACTGTGAGGCAATTTTCATAAATGAGGTCTCAGTTACTTCTGCAGTGACTATAGGCAACCATAATGATCTTACTGTGAGGCACTTCTCATAAATTAGGCCTCAGTTACTTCTGCAGTGGCTATAGGCCATCAGAATGATCTTACTGTGAGGCAATTCTCATAAATGAGGTCTCAGTTACTTCTGCAGTGGCTATAGGCAACCAGAATGATCTTACAGTGAGGCAATTCTCATAAATGAGGTCTCAGTTACTTCTGCAGTGGCTATAGGCAACCATAATAATCTTACTGTGAGGCACTTCTCATAAATTAGGTCTCAGTTACTTCTGCAGTGGCTATAAGCAACCGGAACAATCTTACTGTGAGGCAATTTTCCTAAATGAGGCCCCAGTTATGTCTGCAGTGACTATAGGCAATCAGAATGATCTTACTGTGAGGCAATTTTCCTAAACGAGGCCCCAGTTACTTCTGCAGTGACTATAGGCAACCACAATGATCTTACTGTGAGGCAATTCTCATAAATTAGGCCTCAGTTACTTCTGTAGTGGCTATAGGCAATCACAATGATCTTACTGTGAGGCAATTCTCATAAATGAGGCCCCAGTTACTTCTGCAGTGGCTATAGACAACCAGAAGGATCTTACTGTGAGGCAATCTTCATAAATCAGTCCCCAGTTACTTCTGCAGTGGCTATAGGCAACAACCAGAATGAGCTTACTGTGAGGCAATTCTCATAAATGAGGCCCCAGTTACTTCTGCAGTGGCTATAGGCAACCAGAATGATCTTACTGTGAGGCGATTTTTAATGAATCAAGCCCCAGTTACTTCTACAGTGGCTATAGGCAACCAGAATGATCTTACTGTGAGGCAATTCTAAAAAACAAGGCCCCAGTTACTTCTGCACTGGTTGTTGATAGCCATCGCTATAGTTACATACTTTGGAGTGAAGTTATTAGATTGACCTACCTTAGCGATTATATGGCTACTGCCCCTTTAAGAGCAATTCTTTGGGTGCTCTTACTTTAATTACATAGTTACATAGTTTCTAAAGAACCTAAATTCAGGAAAGGGGGCCAAATCTCATGAAAAGGAGGGGGGAGACTTTGAGTTTTAATAGTCACCATATTTTTGGTCTGGTGTTAGACGGGCTGTGCAAAGTTTCACTTAGGTCAGATGGAAACTGTGGTTTTGTATTTAACAGGCTCTACATACATATTTTCTGCTTTATATATATATATACATATATATGTACTAGCTGTAGCACCCGGCGTTGCCCGGGATAATAACTGTCTCTCTCTGTCTCTCTCCCAGTCTCTGTCTGTTTGTCGCTGTCTGTCTGTCTCTCTGTCTGTGTCTTTCTTTGTCTGTGTCTATGTCTCTGTCTGTTTCTGTCTCTGTCTGTATTTGTATCAGTCTGTCGCCATCTCTGTGTCTGTCTGTCTCTCTCTATCTCTGTGCCTGTCTCTATATGTGTGTCTGTCTGTCTCTATCTTTACCCATCTGTCTCTTTCCCCATCTGTCTTTGTCTGTCTCTTTCTCCGTCTGTCTCTTTCCCCGTCTGTCTCTTTCCCTTTCTGTCTCTTTCCAGGTCTGTCTCTTTCCAGGTCTGTCTCTTTGCCCGTCTGTCTCTTTCCCCGTCTGTCTCTTTCCAGGGCTGTCTCTTTCGAGGTCTGTCTCTTTCCCCGTCTGTCTCTTTCCAGGGCTGTCTCTTTCGAGGTCTGTCTCTTTGCCGCGCTGTCTCTTTGCCCGTCTGTCTCTTTCCAGGTCTGTCTCTTTCCAGGTCTGTCTCTTTCCAGGGCTGTCTCTTTCCAGGTCTGTCTCTTTGCCCATCTGTCTCTTTCCAGGGCTGTCTCTTTCCAGGGCTGTCTATTTTCCCGTCTGTCTCTTTCCCCGTCTGTCTCTTTCCAGGGCTGTCTCTTTCCCCCTTTGTCTCTTTCCAGGTCTGTCTCTTTCCAGGGCTGTCTCTTTGCCCGTCTGTCTCTTTCCAGGGCTGTCTCTTTCCAGGGCTGTCTCTTTCCAGATCTGTCTTTTTCCAGGGCTGTCTCTTGCCCATCTGTCTCTTTCTAGGGCTGTCTCTTTGCCCGTCTGTCTCTTAACACATCTGTCTCTTTCCACGTCTGTCTTTTTCTGTCTCTTTATCCGTCTCCCCACCAACATCTTATTACCTCACACATAAGCTTCTTATACTAACAGTTTATTTTGTTCCTATAGCAACCACTGACAGTTGCTATTTATAGCCTGCAGCTCCCACCTCCATTCAGTTTAATGGAAGCAGGATTTTGGAGAGTAACTGTAAAGCGCAGGGTTACATTTTCCAATCAAAACATAGCCTATGATGTTCCCTGGGTCACATGGGGTGTCTGTGCATAATTTCGTGATTGTAAATGCGACGGTGCGGATTCCTTTAGCGGACATACACACATACATACATACACTGAGATTTAAATATTAGATTTGTTTATATTTTACAAAATCTCAGGGTAACAGATGGGGTAAGTATAAATATTCTTAGGCCACGCCAAAAGTTTATATTAAACAAAAAGCAGAGAAGGAGCATTAAAGGGCCATACATCATAATAAATAAATATTGAGACTCCTTGTAATGAAAAATTATTGACAAATTTATTTCAACATCACAGTAACAAGGAGACAACATTACAATTAATAGAAAAAGTGCATAAGTGCAGGAAAAATGGTTCCAGAAAAAGTTCCCAGACCGTGGGCCCCTGCCATAGTGGCTAACATCACTGGGTCAGCAGTACAAGTCCCAGTACATTATAAGTAATACATATATTGCCGCTTACCCATCAGGAAAAAAGGTGCAAGAGTGCTATGTAAACGCCCAGGCAGGGGTCCGGTACAGAGGAAGGAAGCCCCAACGTGTTTCGCTGCGTTAGCTTCTTCGGGGGGCAGTGTGTGGCCAGGGTACCGCATGGTGGGTCTTTATAAACCCCCTAAATATAATAGGGATTGTCTTCACCTGCGCCGCGCGCGTCCCGATCCATATCACCCATCCGTCCAACACTTCCGGCTCTCACCAGCGGAAGTGACTCTAACATGACGTCACCCTCCACCGCTAGAGAGATCCTCAGTGCGAGCGGAATGGAGAGAGGCGGGAGGCGCGCGCCGCGGACATCCCAGGTATGGGCAAGGAAGTGGGCGTCCCCAGCTTCACAAGACCATATTAAACATGGCGTGAGCCGCGTCATTAATGGGCCGAACCTAAGCATGTAAATACAAGTACCGGGGCGGACCTAAACACACTGTACAATACAAAGTGTGTGGTCCAGATCAAACCCCGGACAGTAGTTAAAACTATACATTAGTACGGGCCATAACGATACATATACATTCAGGGGGTATATAAATATACCATGGAAATCATGGAAATCATAGAAGGAGCATATACTCCACAGGAGCAGAACATAAACATAGTAAAATCACATATATAACAGGGGGAAATGTGTAGATACAAGGTATTAAATGTAACACCATCTCCATATATTTTTTCTCTTTATTTATCCTGTATCCTTACTCCACTTTCACCCCTATCATTAGGTAGTATAAAGATCAGTCCAATGTATATATGTTCCGGTCCTAGTGAACAATAAACATCCCAAACGGGACAGAATGGTTTCTTCCACAGATGGAATTCATAGATATTCCATGGTTCAAGGAAAATATGCAGAAAAGACACACCATTAGAGGCACCTATACAAAGAAAAGCCACAAACACAAAACAAAAAAGAGAAAAGGAAGGGAACGAAAATTAAAATCAATTAAAAACAACACATATGTGAAATCCACACATGGGTTGCCCCCAGAGAGACAGAAGAGATTTAAATAAGAACCAATTATTCAATTGTGTTCCAAACAATTTTTTACAAAAATGACGAGAAGCTCAATTTCTCATTGAGACCGTTCGGTGTCATGGTCCCCAAACGGACTATCCAGCTACATTCCCTTTGGGCAAGGGCCTTGCTGTAATCACCCCCCCCCCTCGTCCCAAGGTGTACCACGTCAATGCCCCTCACCCTAAAATGGGTGGGGTCACAGCCATGCCTCACCTTGTGATGACGGGGTAATGTGGTCAACCGCGGATCATCCAACTCAAAATCAGGTGCCGCTAAGATGTTCCTCACGTGTTCACGTGTACGCACCCTTAACTCCCGCGTTGCGAGTCCCACATATACAAGGTTGCACCCACATGTGGCATAGTAAACCACATTACTTGTCCGACAAGTAATGTGGTGTCGGATCTGAAATTCTCGACCACCATCAGCCGATAAGAACGAAGTTGCCCTTACCATGTTGCGACAGGCAAGACATGTGCCACAAGGGAAGAACCCCCAATGTGGTTCCCCACTCCCAAATAAGCGTGGCACCCTGGCCACGTAATGACTACGGACCAGGGTATCACGCAAATTGAAGGCCCTTCTCGCTGTCTTTGGTGGACAGTCTGGTAATTTTGGTCCAATGGATTTTTACTATGTTTATGTTCTGCTCCTGTGGAGTATATGCTCCTTCTATGATTTCCATGATTTCCATGGTATATTTATATACCCCCTGAATGTATATGTATCGTTATGGCCCGTACTAATGTATAGTTTTAACTACTATCCGGGGTTTGATCTGGACCACACACTTTGTATTGTACAGTGTGTTTAGGTCCGCCCCGGTACTTGTATTTACATGCTTAGGTTCGGCCCATTAATGATGCGGCTCACGCCATGTTTAATATGGTCTTGTGAAGCTGGGGACGCCCACTTCCTTGCCCATACCTGGGATGTCCGCGGCGCGCGCCTCCCGCCTCTCTCCATTCCGCTCGCACTGAGGATCTCTCTAGCGGTGGAGGGTGACGTCATGTTAGAGTCACTTCCGCTGGTGAGACCCGGAAGTGTTGGACGGATGGGTGATATGGATCGGGACACGCGCGGCGCAGGTGAAAACAATCCCTATTATATTTGGGGGGTTTATAAAGACCCACCATGCGGTACCCTGGCCACACACTGCCCCCCGAAGAAGCTAACGCAGCGAAACGCGTTGGGGCTTCCTTCCTCTGTACCGGACCCCTGCCTGGGCGTTTACATAGCACTCTTGCACCTTTTTTCCTGATGGGTAAGCGGCAATATATGTATTACTTATAATGTACTGGACTTGTACTGCTGACCCAGTGATGTTAGCCACTATGGCAGGGGCCCACGGTCTGGGAACGTTTTCTGGAACCATTTTTCCTGCACTTATGCACTTTTTCTATTAATTGTAATGTTGTCTCCTTGTTACTGTGATGTTGAAATAAATTTGTCAATAATTTTTCATTACAAGGAGTCTCAATATTTATTTATTATGATGTATGGCCCTTTAATGCTCCTTCTCTGCTTTTTGTTTAATATAGATTTGTTTATATGTAGCAATATTATTACCTTAGCCCAATCATTAACCCTAAATCTAACCCTAAGCATAGCCCAATCTATAGCCCTAACACTAATTAACCCTAACCTTAGTTTATCTTGCTTAGCTTCGTAATTTCAGTTGCTGCCTATGCAGAGCGCAGGAGCTGATGACAAATTCATCTCCACTCCTGCGCTCCAGGTCGCAAGAAAGGGATGTTCTGACAATCAATTTAGCCACCCCCAGCTTCATCGTCTGATTGCCAACGCCCCCCCCTTTCTAGCAGCTATCATTGGGGTTCATGCAATCGCTCTCACAAAAACAACTGATTGATCTGAGGAGTGTCTAACAACCCCTTTAAAGAGACACGACTTTCAGAAATGGACCCTCTCAAGCTAAATGATTCAAATTGGGGATCCAAAAAAACCCCAAAAAATGCACCATATTGCACCATATTAGCAAATGCTCTCAGACTAGTGGCATGAGGCCGAGTCTCTGATCTCTAGGATCAATTACACTGTGACGACACCGCATGCAAATTGTATTTTACATGCTCTTGATTGACAAAGGTTTCGCCTTTATTGTACTTTAGGTATTTTCTTTGCGTTTTGTGGTGACAAGTGGTATAATTCCCTGCTAATTGTTTCCGAGGAATATGTAACATGTTCGTCTTAATGATTTTATATCTGGGAAATTTGCTATTGTGCAGAGTTATCATCCAAAAGTTTCTTAAAGGGACATGCCAGTTGTGCACCACATCCATTCTTTGCACTGCGTGTTGAATAAACATGCGCTGGGTAAGTAGATCCTAAGAAACAGCAAACTGGCAAGTCACAGGAGACATGGGATATTCACAGCTAATTGCTCTGTCCTGGCAACTCTCCAGATGCTCGGTGCTCTTTAAAGGGAGTTTCCACAAAAAAAGTCAGTAGTTCTTATACAATTTTTACAATCTAGAAAGTTTATCTTTTTGGTCAATTTTATTTTAAGTTACATTGTTCCACTTTTTAGTTATATCTTATATATGTTTATTCTAGAAAATAGCCGCCATTACTGACCCTGTAAATGTTACAAAAATATGAATACAACACTTTTGTTTTGCTCCCATCCCAGAGCTGAACTCTAAGATCTAAGACTTATTCTACGTACACAAAAGGCCTTTTTCTCTCAAATATTGTACACAATTTGAAGAGGAGTGGACCAACAATCCACAGGCCACAACCAACAACCTTTCAACTCTATGTGAAGGAGATGTAGTGCACTGCTTGAGGCAAATGGTGGTCACACCAGATACTGACTGGTTTTCTGACCATCCCAATACTGTAAAACTGCACATTTTAGAGTGGCCTTTTATTGTGGCCAACCTAAGGCGCACCTGTGTAATAATCATGCTGGCCAACCTAAGGTACACCTGTCCAATAATCATGCTGGCCAACCTAAGGCAGACCTGTGCAATAATCATGCTGGCAAGCCTAAGGCAGACATGTGCAATAACCATGCTGGCCAGCCTAAGGCACACCTGTGTAAGAATCATCCTGGCCAGCTTAAGGCAGACCTGTGCAATAATCATGCTGGCCAGCCTAAGGTACACCTGTGCAATAATCATGTTGGCCAGCCTAAGACAGACCTGTGCAATAATCATGCTTGCTAGCCTAAGGCAGACCTGTGCAATAATCATGATTGCCAGCCTAAGGCACACCTGTCCAATAATCATGCTGGCCAGCCGAAGGCACACCCGTGCAATAATAATGCTGGCCAGCCTAAGGCATGCCTGTGCAGTAATAATGCTGGACAGCCTAAGGCACACCTGTGTAATAATAATGCTGGACAGCCTAAGGCACAGCTGTGCAAACAACATGCTGACTAGCCTAAGGCACACCTGTGCAATAATAATGCTGGCCAGCCTAAGGCACACCTATGCAATAATCATGCTGGCCAGCCTAAGGCACACCTGTGCAATAATCATGCTGGCCAGCCAAGGCACACCTGTGCAATAATCATGCTGGCCAGCCTAAGGTACACCTGTGCAATAATCATGTTGGCCAGCCTAAGACAGACCTGTGCAATAATCATGCTTGCTAGCCTAAGGCAGACCTGTGCAATAATCATGATTGCCAGCCTAAGGCACACCTGTCCAATAATCATGCTGGCCAGCCGAAGGCACACCCGTGCAATAATAATGCTGGCCAGCCTAAGGCATGCCTGTGCAGTAATAATGCTGGACAGCCTAAGGCACACCTGTGTAATAATAATGCTGGACAGCCTAAGGCACAGCTGTGCAAACAACATGCTGACTAGCCTAAGGCACACCTGTGCAATAATAATGCTGGCCAGCCTAAGGCACACCTATGCAATAATCATGCTGGCCAGCCTAAGGCACACCTGTGCAATAATCATGCTGGCCAGCCAAGGCACACCTGTGCAATAATCATGCTGACTAGCCTAAGGCACACCTGTGTAATAATCATGCTGGCAAGGCTAAGGCACACCTGTGTAATAATCATGCTGGCCAGCCTAAGGCACACCTGTGTAAGAATCATGCTGTCTAATCTGCATCTTGATATGCCATACCTGTGAGGTGGATGGATTATCTCCGCACAGAAAAAAGGGTTCCTTAATGCAGATATAGACAAATTTGTGAACAATAGAAAGAAGCCTTTTGTGTACACAGAAAAAGTCTTAGAGTTCAGCTCAAGAAAAATGAGAACAAAAACAAAAGTGTTTATATTTTGGTTCAATGTACAGACCCAAAGATTTATAGGTGTAAGCAATTATTAAAGTAGTCATCTCAAGTGGACAACCGATGCCTATGTGCTGTCCTAGGCCACGTGTTTTAGAGGGGGCCTTACACTCAGAGCCCTCTTTTTCAGTCTAGCTTTGGTACACTTGGAATCCATATATGACACAGTTGCACATTTATTGTGTCGCCTGCGGCAATGGAAGTGTTAATCCAACAAACCAATTTTAGATCTGCAGAATTCAGTAGCTTGAAGAATAGCTTCCTTTAAAAAAGAGACAACCCCTTTAAGAATATCTGTTAATTTTCAAAAATTCTCTTCCAGGTGAATCGGGAGTGCAGTGTGCCACTTTTTCCAAAACAATGCCCCCTTTTACAGGCCATGCCCCTTTTCACGTCCCCATTCCTAGTTGGGTCTAAGTACTGGGTCTAACTCTAATAATGCAGCATCTTGTGCCAAAAGTGGAAAGTATTCAGGAAACCTTACTTTATTAATGCACCTTGGAGATTGGCCAGATCTTGTAGGAGTCCATTTTTTAGAGAGCCTCCTGAACTATTATTACCTGGTATAAAAGTATTATCTGAGCACAAAATGCCTTCACGGGTTCGTCCTAGGGGAGGCTGCAGAACTTGCAGTAGATTCTGGTACTTTTCTGACTTTTTGTTGGTTTATCCAAGATGCAACCCATGAGGAGCCCTCCGAACATAGGGCAAAGCCAAGAGCAGGATGAGAATGGGGTGCAGGACCTGACGCAGCTGGAGTGAGTATCATCACATGAAGGATTTGCTGCACGGTTGCTATATGTTTTCGGCATTCTGTATGTGACATTGTATATTGTGTGTGATGTTTTCATTATCATTTTGCAGGGACCTACAGGAAGCATCAGTCCTCCAAAACCTGAGAAAAAGGTTTGACCGAGAACTGATATATGTGAGTTTACATATGTCATCCTTTAAGATTTTTAAAGGGGCTCTCCAGTGAAAACAAGTTAGCTTAATGATCAATGAATGCCAATTAGGGAATTAATAGATTGGTGGTGTCACACTAGGTACGGGGAAGTACCTAGCAAACAGCGAAAGGGAAGGGAAACCCTGTGTCTAGGGAAGGGGAAGATGGTGACCCCTGACCAAACCTGCCCCTGGCTCCCCTCACCACCCTAGATAGGTTACATACCTATTCCCTCACCCTATTCCCTCACCACCCTACATAGGTTACATACCTATTCCCTCACCACCCTAGGTAGGTTACACAGCTATTCCCTCACCACCCTAGATAGGTTACACACCTATTCCCTCACCCTATTCCCTCACCACCCTAGATAGGTTAAATACCTATTCCTTCACCACCTTAGATAGGTTACACACCTATTCCCTCACCCTATTCCCTCACCACCCTAGATAGGTTACACACCTATTCCCTCACCACCCTAGATAGGTTACACACCTATTCCCTCACCCTATTCCATCACCACCCTAGATAGGTTATACACCTGTTCCATCACCACCCTAGATAGGTTACATACCTATTGCCTCACCACCCTAGGTAGGTTACACACCTATTTCCTCAGCACCCTAGGTAGGTTACACACCTATTTCCTCACCACCTAAGTAGGTTACACACCTATTGCCTCACCACCCTAGATAGGTTACACACTTATTTCCTCACCACGCTAGGTAGGTTACACACCTATTACCTCACCACCCTAGGTAGGTTACACACCTATTACCTCACCATGCTAGGTAGGTTACTCACCTATTCCCTCACCACCCTAAGTAGGTTACACACCTATTTCCTCACCATCCTAGATAGGTTACATACCTATTCCCTCACCACCCTAGATAGGTTACACACCTATTCCCTCACCACCCTAGATAGGTTACACACCTATTCCCTCACCACCCTAGATAGGTTACATACCTATTCCCTCACCCTATTCCCTCACCACCCTACATAGGTTACATACCTATTCCCTCACCACCCTAGGTAGGTTACACAGCTATTCCCTCACCACCCTAGATACGGTAGTTTACATACCTATTCCCTCACCCTAGATAGGTTAAATACCTATTCCTTCACCACCTTAGATAGGTTACACACCTATTCCCTCACCCTATTCCCTCACCACCCTAGATAGGTTACACACCTATTCCCTCACCACCCTAGATAGGTTACACACCTATTCCCTCACCCTATTCCCTCACCACCCTAGATAGGTTACACACCTAATCCCTCACCACCCTAGATAGGTTACACACCTATTCCCTCACCCTATTCCCTCACCACCCTAGATAGGTTACACACCTATTCCCTCACCACCCTAGATAGGTTACACACCTATTCCCTCACCCTATTCCATCACCACCCTAGATAGGTTATACACCTATTCCATCACCACCCTAGATAGGTTACATACCTATTGCCTCACCACCCTAGGTAGGTTACACACCTATTTCCTCACCACCCTAGGTAGGTTACACACCTATTTCCTCACCACCTAAGTAGGTTACACACCTATTGCCTCACCACCCTAGATAGGTTACACACTTATTTCCTCACCACGCTAGGTAGGTTACACACCTATTACCTCACCACCCTAGGTAGGTTACACACCTATTACCTCACCACGCTAGGTAGGTTACTCACCTATTCCCTCACCACCCTAAGTAGGTTACACACCTATTTCCTCACCATCCTAGATAGGTTACATACCTATTCCCTCACCACCCTAGATAGGTTACACACCTATTTCCTCACCACCCTAGATAGGTTACATACCTATTCCCTCACCAGCCTAGATAGGTTACACTTATATACTCACCACGCTAGGTAGGTTACACACCTATTCCCTCACCACCCTAGGTAGGTTACACACCTATTCCCTCACTACCCTAGGTAGGTTACACACCTATTCCCTCACCACCCTAGGTAGGTTACACACCTATTCCCTCACTACCCTAGGTAGGTTACACACCTATTCCCTCACTTCCCTAGGTAGGTTACACACCTATTCCCTCACCACCCTAGGTAGGTTACACACCTATTCCCTCACTACCCTAGGTAGGTTACACACATATTCCCTCAGAACCCTAGATAGGTTACACACTTATTTCCTCACCACCCTTGATAGGTTACACACCTATTCCCTCACCACTCTAAATAGGTTACACACCTATTCCCTCACCAGCCTAGGTAGGTTACACACCTATTACCTCACCACGATAGATAGGTTACACACCTATTCCCTCACCACCCTAGGTAGGTTACAAACATATTCCCTCACCACCCTAAGTAGGTTCCGCACCTATGTACCGAGCCGGATACTTGACCCTGAAATAGGCCCTAGGTAGGGAACGGATGGGATAAGCACTTAGTCAACCCCACTAAGCTCTGAAGAACACACAGGGATTACACACAGGGAAATAACTTATCTCCAGATGACTCCGGGAGAGGAACTGCAACAACAGCAAAGTTTCTCCAGATGAATACAAGCCGACTGCTTGCACTGAAGACTTGATAAGGGTATTAGACCTATCACCAGCACAGAGTAAGGGGAATGAGGGTATATAAAGGCAAAAAGGAAAATGCTGAAGGTTAGCAGCTGAAAACAAGGAAAACCCACAGGGTCCTAAAGAGAAAGGGATAAACCCCAAGCAGGGAAAAAGGAAAGTCAGAGAGCGGCTTATGTAGGAAATGCTGCGACCTTCTACATCCAGACACCACAGGACTGTCTGTCAAGCATGACACACCCATGACAGGTGAGCAAGCTAGTGTAATGCCGCTCCTTTCTAACAGGGATAAAAGTGTCCCGTTCTGCTGACTGAGTCAGCCCCCACCTATTAATAAGTTATTCCCTATCCGAGTGGATAAATGATAACATGTTTAAACAGACAACCCCTTTAATATTTAGAGTTTTGTTTAAAAAGATGGTAACAAGCCTCTTTAACTTCTTTCTCAGACCTACATTGGTAGCATCCTCCTGTCATTAAACCCATACAGGCTGCTGAATATTTATGGGACGGACCATGTCTTGTATTACGAAGGAAAAGCCTTGGGAGAAACTGCCCCGTAAGTTACAATTCATTATCTCTCATCTCTTATTTTGTGCACATCCTCATGCTGCAATCAGACATCTTTTATTGCAAAATTTTTAGGAACGTCTATGGGCACTCGGTTAGGTCCCAACTACGCCAGTTACATTGTGACGTCCCTCCTATGAAGGCTATACTCGTTATAGATTGCAGAATACTTTAGCAAAAAGTGGATGATATAAATCTCATCTACACGCTGCACAAATGTTCTGCAGTGCGGATTATAAGATACAAGAATTCACTAGTTTACAACAGTATCTCATGTTTTTCTATATTTTATGCAGCTCTTACCCTCATCTTACATTCTGTGCAGGTTTAATGATTATAGTTTATTGGAAATTTGTGTAAACATAATGAAATGATAGAATGATTTCTATTTTCAGCCCCCACTAGAGGGCGCTTGTTGTATACTGTTTGTATACTGTGCAGTAAGACCTCACTTGTATCCTGTACTCCTCTGACTATGCGGGGATCACGATAAACTGATTAATTACTTAGTCAATGTCTGTAAAGTTCTTCTTTTTCTCTTCTCTCAGGCACCTTTTTGCAATTGCAAATGTAGCCTACACCAAACTGATGGATGCCAAACACAACCAGTGTATTATCATTAGGTGAGCGGAGATTTACTGTGAATTCGGCATATAATGTAATTATATAACAAATTCATCTGTTTCTTCTCATTAGTGGTGAGAGCGGATCTGGTAAAACAGAAGCCACTAAGCTGGTTCTGCGTTACCTGGTAGCGGTTAATCAGAGGCGCGGAGTGACAAACCAGGTGAGATCTGTGCACTGTCATCAGCACTATCCCCCATCATTGCCGTGTCTACTGACCGATTGTCATTCTGTGACCCCCCCATTTGCTGGAGGACCCTTGTGACCATCAACATGTTATTTTTTCTTGAATTCCAATATAATCTATTATGTCAGTAATGAATCCAATCTGCACAGCTTGTATGAACCCCGCGTAATAAGAATATGTGTCCCCTCCGTCATCAGCCGGCGTCATTATCACAGCAGCCCGAAAACAACGGACGGTTATTAATGTGTACAAAATAAAGATAAAAATTATTATATCATTATCTATGATTTTTTTATATGTCTAATCATCTAATCATTTCTTACTGCTTTCAATATCCATATTTTACTGGATTTCACAGATAGAGGTATTGTATGCTAGATATTTATCCTGTTATCTAGTGTTTGAGCGCTATCTATCTATCCCTTTATCTATCTATCTATCCGTCCATCTTCTATCTATCATCTATTTACAGTATCTATCTTCCTCTCAACTATCTATCTATCTATCTATCTATCTATCCATCCTTCTATCCCTCTATCTATTCCTTTATCTATCTCATTTATCTATCTATCTATCTATCCATCCATCTTTCTATCCCTCTATCTATCTATCTATCCCTCTATCTATCCCTCTATCTATCTATCTATCCCTCTATCCATCCCTCTATCTATCTAGCTATCCCTCTATCTATCTCTCTATCTATCCCTCTATCTATCCCTCTTTCTATCCCTCTATCTATCTATCCCTCTATCTATCCCTCTATCTATCTCTCTATCTATCTATCTATCTATCCCTCTATCTATCTATCCCTCTATCTATCTATCCCTCTATCTATCTATCTATCTATCTATCTATCCCTCTATCTATCTATCTATCTATCCCTCTATCTATCTGTCTATCTATCCCTCTATCTATCTATCCATCTATCTATCTCTCTATCGGTCTATCTATCTATCCCTCTATCTATCTATCCCTCTATCTATCTATCCCTCTATCTATCTATCTATCTATCTATCTATCTATCTATCTATCTATCCCTCTATCTATCTATCTATCTATCCCTCTATCTATCTATATCTATTTGGATCCACGTTTATATATGCATATTTTATGACATATTGTTTATGTGGGTGATACTAGATATCCTACATTTCTCATATCCCCTCCTTTCGCTGCTCAGATTTTAGAGGCGACACCTCTGCTGGAATCTTTCGGAAATGCCAAAACAGTCCGAAATGATAATTCCAGCCGGTTTGGAAAATTTGTGGAAATTTATCTGGAAGAGTGAGTATTAAACATATGAGATTACATTTAGCATATTCAGAGCCGGATTACAGGCGATGCTTGCGGGGCTCCAGCCCCGGGGCCCCCACCACAAGAGCTTCTAAGGGGGCCCCCACCACCATCTGTTTTCGGCTTCCTATGTTGGCCGGCCCCGATATTCATTGACTCGTATATTGACATGTTGTGTCCCCTTACAGGGGTGTGATATGTGGTGCCATAACATCCCAATACCTGCTTGAAAAATCCAGAATCGTATTTCAGGTAGGTGACCCCTACCCCATCCTGCTTCCATTTGTGAAGCTCCGGGGCCCTTGGACCAGGGCCCCCAACCATTACATGCAACTTATTTCGATATATATATATATATTATTTGGACCCCTATTGTTTGTTTTCAGGCCAAAAATGAGAGGAATTACCACATTTTCTATGAGATGTTGGCTGGTCTTCCCTCTCAGCAGAAGCAGGCATTTTACCTACAGGATGCTGAAACGTATT
The DNA here is from genome assembly GCF_048569485.1 of Anomaloglossus baeobatrachus. NCBI lineage: Eukaryota > Metazoa > Chordata > Amphibia > Anura > Aromobatidae > Anomaloglossus > Anomaloglossus baeobatrachus. Next base: position 289,168,523 of record NC_134359.1, on the reverse strand, counting down.
ACTACCTGAATCAGGTACAGTACACGAGGGACAGGGGGGATAGAAAATGATCCCCAAAATTAAAGGGTATGGGCTCCGTAACAAAAACACTACCCAGAAGGCTCTTCTCGTGTACCTCTCTCCAGTAAACTTCTATGGGAATTACAGAAACAGCCAAACACAGGAGTTGTCATCTCTCCATTCGCTACAAGCACTGATGTGACTGCATTCATCTGCTTCACAAACCCCGCTCTCCACCTACAGTAGGTGTAGCCTCCATAGGTGGTATTCGTATCTATCGATCATTTATGGATGCTGGGAATACCCCTTTATACGTCCGGACATTTTATACCTGACTTATGGGCCTATACCCTTTGTAGTGCCAGGTTTCTCCTACTGCATCTTTTTCCCATTCACTTCAATAGGAGCTGAGCTGCAGTACCCCAGAATGGCCACTATACTGTGTAAGGAGCTGCACTGCTCTGGCTTTGTACAATGTTTCTTTCCGGACACTGCAGGATCTGCTAATCAGTGAGGGTAACGGGTGTATCGGATTCCTATCTATGTGATATTGATGACCTATCTTAAGGATAGGTGTTATGTCTCACCTGGTGAGGTAGATCCTCAAAAGCGCCTGTTCTGGATAATCAGTTCTGGAGCAAAACACACACGTGGTGTGGGGCTGTTGAGTCAGCATGACATGGTGTTGATTGTGTAACAGGCTATCGAAAAGATGCCGAGGAGGCATAGCAGAGTTGATATAGAAATGGCTGAAGTATCAGAGTTGGAACAGTAATGACTGATGTAGCAAAGCTGGAACAGCGAGAACTGATGTAGCAGAGCTGGAACAGTAAAGACTGATGTAGAATAACTGGATTAGTGAGGGCTGAAATAGCAGAGCTGGAACAGTGAAGACTGATGCAGTAGAGCTGGATCAGCAAGGACTGATATAGCAGAGCTGGAACAGTGAAGACTGATGCAGCAGAGCTGCAACAGCGAGGATTGATGTAGCAGAGCTGGAACAGCAAGGACTAATGTATCAGAACAGGAACATCAATGACTGAAATAGCAGAGATGCAACAGAAATAACTTGTCGCAGAGCTGAATCAGCAATGACTGATGTAGAAGAGATAAAATAGCAGTGACTAATATAGCAGAGCTTAAACAGCAACTAATGATGTACCAGAGCTAAAGCTGGAACATTAGTGACTGATGTAGCAGAGCTTAAACAACAATTAATGATACAGCATTGCTAGATCTGAAACATCAGTGACTGATGTAGCAGAGCATAAACAGCAATTAATGATGCAGCATAGCTAGAGCTGGAACATTAGTAACTGATGTAGCAGAGCTTAAACAACAAGTAATGATGCAGCATAGCTAGAGCTGGAACATTAGTGACTGATGTAGCAGAGCTTAAACAACAATTAATGATGCAGCATAGCTAGAGCTGGAACATTAGTGACTGATGTAGCAGAGCTTAAACAACAATTAATGATGCAGCATAGCTAGAGCTGGAACATTAATGACTGATGTAGCAGAGCATAAACAGCAATTAATGATGAATGATGCAACATAGCTAAAGCTGGAACATTAGTGACTGATGTAGCAGAGCTTAAACAACAATTAATGATACAGCATTGCTAGATCTGAAACATCAGTGACTGATGTAGCAGAGCATAAACAGCAATTAATGATGCAGCATAGCTAGAGCTGGAACATTAGTAACTGATGTAGCAGAGCTTAAACAACAAGTAATGATGCAGCATAGCTAGAGCTGGAACATTAGTGACTGATGTAGCAGAGCTTAAACAACAATTAATGATGCAGCATAGCTAGAGCTGGAACATTAGTGACTGATGTAGCAGAGCTTAAACAACAATTAATGATGCAGCATAGCTAGAGCTGGAACATTAATGACTGATGTAGCAGAGCATAAACAGCAATTAATGATGAATGATGCAACATAGCTAGAGCTGGAACATTAGTGACTGATGTAGCAGAGCTTAAACAACAATTAATGATGCAGCATAGCTAGAGCTGGAACATTAGTGACTGATGTAGCAGAGTTTAAACAACAATTAATGATGCAGCATAGCTAGAGCTGGAACATCAGTGACTGATGTAGCAGAGCATAAACAGCAATTAATGATGCAGCATAGCTAGAGCTAGAACATTAGTGTCTGATGTAGCAGAGCTTAAACAACAATTAATGATGCAGCATAGCTAGAGCTGGAACATTAGTGACTGATGTAGCAGAGCTTAAACAGCAATTAATGATACAGCATTGCTAGAGCTGGAACATCAGTGACTGATGTAGCAGAGTTGAAACAGCAATAAATGAAGTTGAAGAGAATGTACAGCAATGAATGATGTAGTAAAGCTGAAAACAGTGACTGAAGTAACAGATGGTAAAGCAATGACTGATGCAGCAAAGCTAAATCAGTGATGACTGAATTATAAGAGCTGGAACAGCAATTAGTGATGTAGCAGAGTTGTCAAAGCACTGGCTAATGTAGCAGAGTTGGCACAATGATATTTGATGTAAGAGAACTGGTACAAAATAATATTCGAGACACCAAATAACAGCACTGAGTAAAGGAATAGTGCAGTAATGTGGCAGCAGGATGTCCACTACCAGCATACTCAGGCAATCCTACCACCTAAGCCAGATATAAATGACTCGGACCAGACAAATGATGTTATTGGAGTGTGTTGAGTTACCATTTCGGAAGACAGGACTAGCCAGCAGTGGCTGGATTGGCTCGCTACTGGAACCAGGATAGGTGAGTAACGATAGACAATCAGTATCAGAATCCTGGACAACCCCTTTAAATACAACTAATATTTCCCCCCTTTTTTAACATCATACTGTCAAGGGAGAAATTTAGGTAAGACTGCTAATGGAGTCTTTATTCAGGGCAAATCCAGAGGTACGGGCCAAATTAGCTATCTGTACAGATATTAATGAATCAGACAATGATCACAACGAGACGTGTTCACTGTTTGAGCCAGTATAGGCAACTGACTCATGTAGTAAAAAGACTTGTGATTATACCATACAATATTCGACTTCGACCTTGAAGCAAGAACAGGGAGTGATCATCCCACAAATTACATCCCTTATTTCAGCTGTGAGAAAATTATAATTATAAAATTCTCTCAGTATTTTATGAAATACCTCTCTGTTCATTATTCATTCTGGCTTGATTATCTAGTTAACACATTCCTTCTTTGTGTGAAATCACTGATAAGACTTTCAATAAGAAGGGCTTCACTGTTCATTGTTTATACATCTGTTCACTCGTCCTTGGTTAACTCTTTCTTGACCATACAGCTTAGAATCATATTATGGTGTTTGTGTGATTGTCATATAGACACACAGATAATTATGCAATAACATCTATATTTTGATTATTTACATACACAGATAATCTTATTATGTTTGAACAAACAACCTATAGCCCAGGCTACCTTCACAATACTATATCCACATTGCGTTTGTGCTCTCTTCACTGCATGCAATTATACTCTATCAGGTATATGGTGACCCTTCTTATTTTTCGGAAAGGGTTCTCTACAGTAAGAGCATCAGCCCAACTATAAAAAGAAATAATTAGAAAACCGACGGCATAAAACATTACAATCAAATAAGCAAAGGGGTAAACTTGTAAAGTGACTATATGGACAATATTATCTGTACAATATTGCCCCCTATGGTAAAGAGTAAGGATTTGATCATATAGGACTCTAGGAGAACATTCACATGCCTGTGTGCGGTTAGATATGCCAATTGTTGACTGTCTCCATATTTTAGGGAGGTAACTGTGAGATCCCCTCTAAAAGTGACGCCGAGGATTTTCGAAGACTCCTGAATGCCATGGAATCTCTCAGCTTCACCACAGAGGATCAGGACAGCATCTTTCGAATCCTCGCCTCTATCCTGCACTTGGGGAATGTCTATTTTGAGAAATATGAGGTAAAAAGAAAAAAAAAATGTGAATGTTTGTATTTCCGGGGCTTTACAATCCACCCTTGGAGTTGTGCTATGGGCGCCGTACAGTGGTGGCTACGTCCCAGGTGTCAGATTTGTCTAGCTTTGGATTAGTCTCCTTAAGTGTAGCTAACCTGTTACTTTTCCGTTCCGAAATTGCATCTGAAGAGGTGACCCTGTGTGGCGCAGATGGGCTAAGGGTATGTTCACACATTGCGGTTTTGCTGCATATTTTATTATGCATGTTTAAAGTTCTTTTTATAGTACCAGCAAAAGCTACGAGGTCTCAGAAATCTCATGTACACACTTGTTTGGTTTTCCTGACTGATTTGGAAAACTGCTGCTTCTGTTAAAACTGCAGCATGTCAGTTCTTTCAGTGTTTTTGCAGCATTTTTTTCACCCATAGAAAGCAATGAGTAAGAGCAAAAACACAGCAAAAATACTGCTATCAGTTTTTGGTGGAAAAAAAACACAGGTAAAGCAGGATGTAAAGCACATTTATTTTTGCGATTTTCTCAAGTATAAACCATAATGTCTTGGTATTCTCACATGACCATGGATGTTTCACTTGACTCTGTACAGTTTAAATAAGTGATAATTAAATGAGTAAGTAGACTAAACAATGCCTTACCAATGTGTGAGAGTAAACAATGCCCTACCAATGTGTGAGAGTAAACAATGCCCTACCAATATGTGAGACTAAACAATGCCTTACCAATGTGTGAGGGTAAACAATGCCCTACCAATGTGAGAAAGTAACCAATGCCCTACTAATGTGTGAGAGTAAACAATGCTCTACTAATGTGTGAGAGTAAACAATGCCCTACCAATGTGTGAGAGTAAACAATGCCCTACCAATATGTGAGACTAAACAATGCCTTACCAATGTGTGAGGGTAAACAATGCCCTACCAATGTGGGAAAGTAACCAATGCCCTACTAATGTGTGAGAGTAAACAATGCTCTACTAATGTGTGAGAGTAAACAATTCCCTACCAATATGTGAGACTAAACAATGCCCTACCAATATGTGAGACTAAACAATGCCTTACCAATGTGTGAGGTTAAACAATGCCCTACCAATGTGGGAAAGTAACCAATGTCCTACTAATGTGTGAGAGTAAACAATGCTCTACTAATGTGTGAGAGTAAACAATTCCCTACCAATATGTGAGACTAAACAATGCCCTACCAATATGGGAGACTAAACAATTCCTTACCAATGTGTGAGGGTAAACAATGCCCTACCAATATGTGAGACTAAACAATGCCTTACCAATGTGTGAGAGTAAACAATGCTCTACTAATGTGTGAGAGTAAACAATGCTCTACTAATGTGTGAGAGTAAACAATGCTTTACTAAAGTGTGAGAGTAAACAATGCTCTACTAATGTGTGAGCGTAAACAATGCTTTACTAAAGTGTGAGAGTAAACAATGCTCTACTAAAGTGTGAGCATAAACAATGTCCTACCAATGTGTGAGAGTGAATGATGATCTACCAATATGTGAAAGTAAACAATGCCTTACCAATGTGTAAGTGCAAGGCTGCTTTCACACTACGTTTTTTTAACATGCGTCATGAACGTTTTTTTAACGCAAAAACGGATCCAGTGCAAATGCGTTTTCATTTCAATGCATTTGCAATGGACTCGCGTCAACATGTGTTCACATGTGTTTGCGTGCGTTATAGTGAGGATCCATCGACTTGCAGTTTTTTAACTTTTTTCAAAAACGCTACTTGTAGCGTTTTTCACTGGATCCTTACTATACCGCACGCAAACGTATGTGAACGCTGGCATGCTGATAGACAGGATCCTGCTTGCTCTACTGAGCATGCCCAGAAGCCAGCCTGGCGTGATCAGTCTCTCTCTCCCCCTCCCTCTCTCTCCTCTCACTCTCTCCCCGCCTGAAAGCGGCGGACGCTCGTAACCAAGGTAAATATTGGGTAACCAAGCAGCTTAGTTACCCGATGTTTACCTTGGTTACGTGTGCAGGGAGCAGGCAGTCCGGCTCCTAGCAGCTGCGGATGCTCGTAACCAAGGTAAATATCGGGTATCCAAGCAAAGCACTTCGCTTAGTTACCCGATGTTTACCTTGGTTACCAGCGTCCGCAGCTGTCAGATGCCGGCTCCCAGTCTATCACGTTCAGTTCCCCTCACTCCCGATCACATGACTCCAATGCCCGCTCATTAACCTCAAGTGACAGGATCCTGCAAAATAACACATGCCTTTGCATGCGTTTTTCTTTGTGAAAACAGGATCCACTTTTACAGCAAAAAAAACGTTCATGATGCATGTTAAAAAAACGTAGTGTGAAAGCAGCCTAAATAATTCTCTATCAATGTGTGAGAGTAAACAATGCCCTACCAATGTGTGAGCATTAACACTGCGCTACCTAGGTGTGAGAGTAAACAATGCCCTACCAATGTGTGAGAGTAAAACATGCCCTACCAATGTGTGAGAGTAAACCATGCCCTACCAATGTGTGAGAGTAAACCATGCCCTAACAATGTGGGAAAGTAAACAATTTCATGCCAATGTGTAAAAGTAAACAATGCCCTATCAATGTGTGAGCATAAACAATGCCCTATCAATGTGTGAGCATAAACAATGCCCTATCAATGTGTGAGTGTAAACAATGCCCTATCAATGTGTGAGCGTAAACAATGCCCTATCAATGTGTGAGCATAAACAATGCCCTATCAATGTGTGAGTGTAAACAATGCCCTATCAATGTGTGAGCATAAACAATGCCCTATCAATGTGTGAGTGTAAACAATGCCCTACCATTTCAACTCTCACCTGCTGTCTTTCATGAACTGATACAATCTGAGTTTATGGCTACGCTTCATACATAGATCCCCTAAACAACTTCATCTAGTTGCAAAAATGTTTTATGGTTTCACATACATCTTGCATTGGTGGCCTAACACTTTGTATTGTTCATGCTTGCGAGGTGGAAGCAAAGCTGATTTTAGGATCCTGAAAAAAACGCAGCAAAAAAAGTCAGGAAAACCTGCGTTTTGACTGCAACTTTTTTTACGGCCAAGAGATCAGGTTGCCTGAAGCAAAAAATCAAAGTGTGAACATAGCCTAACAAGGATGAAACCCATTCACTAGTACTAATCTACATGGAGTTGCTTCTCCGCTATATACGGTGGTGTGAATACCGAGTATCATGGCTGCCGCAGAGCTGTCCAGTGCTGACATCAAGCTGCCTTCTTCCAGACCGAATCCCAGGAGGTGGCTTCAGTGGTGAGCGCGAGCGAGATACGAGTGGTGTCCGAACTACTACAGATATCCCACGAGGGTCTCCAGAAAGCCATCACATACAAAGTGACTGTGAGTGTTACCTGCAGACCATCGGGATAAATCCTGAGAAAGGGAGACACATCCAACCCACCATGTTCTTGGTTTTTGCAGGAAACCATGAGAGAGAAGATCTTCACCCCCCTCACGGTGGACAGTGCTGTTGATGCCAGGTGGGCAGACATTTTCGGCCAGGCTGTCAATGAGAGCCCCCTGTTATGACACGGTGCCATGGAGGGTGACAGGACGGGGGGATATTGTGGACATTGGTCAGATACCTGTTATTATTTATTACAGAGATGCAATTGCCAAGATTTTATACTCCCTGCTCTTCAGCTGGCTGACAGATCGAATTAACAAGCTGGTCTACCCCAAACAGGACGCCCTGTCCATTGCCATACTGGATATTTATGGCTTTGAGGTAATGGAATTACACAGATTTGCTCTGCACATGACTGCCATCGTCCTGTCTTAGGGGGACGTACATATTTTTGCAATATCTTAGGTATATGAGTTGTTCGACCTGTGCACATTTGGTCTATATTTACTAGGAAAAAAGGATTGTGCATGCTGCAGATCACTACTGTTAGGTCCGGGTGATGGTGGATCCTCTGGGCCGTGCACCAGACTCCCCCAGTGAGGCAACCTGGAGCTAACCCCTATACAGGGACTGTCCGGTCACCCCACCAGAGGGCCTAGGTACACGGTAGCCGGAGTACTAGCGGGACCGGGATAGCGTCCCTCAGGGAACAGGTAGAACGGAGTCTTTAGAGCCACAGAGTTCTTGGAGACAATTACGGGAGTCCGGTACGGGTGCTGGTTAGGAAGCTCAGACGGGATCCGGGTTAGCTGGATGTGACGGGGAGGCAGCCGGGTGAAGCCGGGGATCACAGACAGGCACAGGTAGACGTAACGGTGGTGGGATTCCCCGCTGACGAACACCGGAGGACCTCTAGGCAAACCCGGATTCAGGAGCCGGTTACGGAGGCAGAGCAGACTCTACGAAAGAGACAGAGTTAGCACAGGCAAGGCACATGGGGACCTGGACTTCTAGCTTGCAGAACTTGACGAACAGGCGACGCCCTCCAGGCAGGGAGCTCCTAATATACCTGACCCTGACTGATGCAATATCCTGTTAGGGAGTGCAGGGCCTTTAAGAGGAAGTCAGTGACCGCGCGCGCGCCCTAATGCACATGCGTGATGCCCGGGTGCCGGAGGCCAGAGCAGGGAGCGGTGCCGGCGAGGACGTGTGGCTGGAGGCAGGGGACCCGGGGACAGGAGCGGTGAGTGAGAAACGACGTCGGGACCCGGGGAGCGTGACAACTACTATCTTTCTTCTACGAACACATGCACACTCCAGTAAAGTGAGCATGCACATACAGAATATTGGGAATCATTAGGAATGTTGACAATGGAGCAGTTCCCCAGGTGAGATCTGCATTTTCCTACACACTGTTGAAATTTTCTTTCCCCATTTCCAGCCACACTGCTTCCATACATGAACCCTAATGTGGGGGCATCCCAGCGCCATGCAAAAAGAAACCTTTTAGCATCAATTAGTGGACCCATTGGACCATTGGGGGGACCCGGACTTACCCTTTAGTGGCTTAACTAAATGCCCACCACGAAGCGGACACCAGGTACCACTCCCAGGGTATTGAATAGGATAAAGAGTTGCCCACCAGTCACAATGTATATGGGAATGATAAAAAGAAAAACTGCTATGGGAAAACTAGACTGAAAAATACAATGAACTATCTGAAAAAGTGAAAAAACATGAAAAATGGAACATGCATAACTGCTATGAATAATAGGAATGAGGGATGTTTAGCCATTGTATTGATCAATGCAAAAGGGCCTCATAACCAACGCCAAGGTAATCTCTATTTTTGGGGTCCCTAACCTATGTGTAACCTCACCTGCAGTTAAAAAACGTGCTCTGTATGGGAAGCAAAGGACCAAGCTATATATGTGAAGTGAAACAAATGGCTGTGGGTGGGGAAGGGCTCTCAGACAAAAAGTGCATACTAATTAAAGAATGTACGTCTGGAACACCATGGTGTGAACAAGGTGCAAGACTCAAAAACATAACTATACAATAGGATAAAGAGTTTTGCTTTTCATCATTCCCATATACATTGTGGCTTGTGTGCAACTCTTTATCCTATTGTATAGTTATGATTTTTGAGTCTTGCACCATGTTCACACCATTGGTGTTTCACTCCCAGGGTAGTGACCGGGACTGTGGCAGCTGACCTCCAGGACAGGTGACGGACTCAGGTAAGGGAACAGGTATCGGCAGGTACAGTCAGGTGGGTACAGACAAATATGGTGGGCACAGCAGGGACAGATAGGTAAGGGAAGGCATGCACAGGGTGACGGACACAGGGATAATGGGACAGGAGCTCAGGAACTTGACAACTAGCTAGCAGAAGACTATAATACTAACTAAAGTCGTTGTGCAGGCACCTCCCCTAATGGGAGGGTGCCTTAAATACATAGTGCTACTCAGCCATAGGCCGAGTGCACGTGCGTGCGCATGCCCTAAGCACACTTCTCAGAGACCTGGGCGGCATGCACAGGCCCCGAACGAGAGGGAGGCAGACAAGCACATGGGAAGCCGTGGGGTGGACGCAACCCGGCAGCGGTGGTGAGTAAGTCGGTGTCCCTGTAAGATTAAGGAATAACGTTTGGAACTCCATTCTATGTCTGAACTGGGTGCAAAAAACCTAAAAAACATCACTATGGGGAGATAAGGTATGCACACCAGTGACTATGGAAGGGGAATACATGGAATAGCAGAAACTGCTGTGTGAATACTGACATGAAAAATTCAATAGCTATTTGTAAGAATGAAATGTGAAAAATGGAACCTGCACTACTGCCATGAATATATGAATAAAGAGAAATTTAGCTACTGAATTGATCAATGCAGAAGAGCCCCAACACTACGCCAAAGTATTTCTCTACGTTGGGGTCCCTAGCTTGTGTGTGTCCTCTCATGCAGTTAAAAAACTTACCGTGTATGGGACGCTGAGACCCAGGCTGCTGTGTGAATACTGACATGAAAAATTCAATAGCTATTTGTAAGAATGAAATGTGAAAAATGGAACCTGCATTACTGCCATGAATATATGAATAAAGAGAAATTTAGCTACTGAATTGCTATTCCATGTATTCCCCTTCCATAGTCACTGGTGTGCATACCTTATCTCCCCATAGTGATGTTTTTTAGGTTTTTTGCACCCAGTTCAGACATAGAATGGAGTTCCAAACGTTATTCCTTAATGTTAGTAGTTTTTCGTTTGTGAACCCTCCCCATACACACCTATTGCCAATCCACATTATACGCATATATAGCCTGGGTCTCAGCGTCCCATACACGGTAAGTTTTTTAACTGCATGAGAGGACACACACAAGCTAGGGACCCCAACGTAGAGAAATACTTTGGCGTAGTGTTGGGGCTCTTCTGCATTGATCAATTCAGTAGCTAAATTTCTCTTTATTCATATATTCATGGCAGTAATGCAGGTTCCATTTTTCACATTTCATTCTTACAAATAGCTATTGAATTTTTCATGTCAGTATTCACACAGCAGTTTCTGCTATTCCATGTATTCCCCTTCCATAGTCACTGGTGTGCATACCTTATCTCCCCATGGTGTCCCTGTAAGGACGCCAACACTACACCGTGATCCAAATTGACAAGTATAAGTACCCAAAATACATCCGGATCCGTACCTATCTCGGTTGTAGCACCATGGAGAGCGCATACAGACTTGTGAACACTGCAGACATCCAGAGGGGAGGTATCATACTGTTTCTCTTCTGCTGCACCTCTATATAGAAGGACCATTATGACTTTGCTTGCAAAAAGAAACCATCAGGCGTCATTATCGTTCCAGTCATGTGTGCCGCCTCCTATAATGACCGCGTCCTTTAATCCACAGGATCTGAACTTTAACAGCTTCGAACAAATGTGCATCAACTACGCGAACGAATATCTACAGTACTTCTTCAATAAAATCGTGTTCAAAGAGGAGCAGGTGAGTGGCAGATCAGAGGTTCACATTTAAAGGTGTTCCACACTAATTCTGTACTCTACATATGGCCTGGGTATGCTATAAAAATAAATAGCACATACTTAGCTGTCATAGCGCTGACTATGTGTCCTACCTGTCTACTCTTCTACTTCTGTTAGCATATGACTGTTGTAGCTAATCAGCAGGACAGGAGACTGGTGGGGATCCCCGAAGCACTGAAGGATTGATACATACAGTACTTAGCTGTCAATCCCCTGCAGCTCTTTCATGACACTGACAGTGTGTCCTACCTGTCTACCCTTCTACTGCTGTCATTATGTGACTGCTGTAGCTAATCAGTGGGAGAGGAGACTGGTGGGGATCCCGAAAGCACTGAAGGATTGATAAGTGAATAGATGCTTGCACATACAGTACTTAGCTGTCAATCCCCTGCAGCTCTTTCATAACACTGACAGTGTGTCCTACCTGTCTACCCTTCTACTGCTGTCAGCATGTGACTGCTGTAGCTAATCAGTGGTAGAGGAGACTTGTGAGGATCCCCAGAGGACTGAAGGATTTATAAGTGAGTAAATGCTAGCACATAATTAGCTGTCAATCCCCCGCAGCTCCATCATAGTGCTGACAGTGTGTTTTACCTGTCTACCCTTCTATTGCTGTGAGAATATGATGGCTGTAGCTACACAGTGGGAGAGAAGACTGGTGGGGGGTCCCTAGAGAACTGAAGGATTGATAAGTGAGTAGATGCTAGCACATACTTAGCTGTCAATCCCCCGCAGCTCCTTCATAGTGCTGACAGTGTGTCCTACCTGTCTACCCTTCTACTGCTGTGAGTATATGATGGCTGTAGCTAAATAGGTGTGTGCTACCTGTTTATTCTTCTACTGCTGTTTGCATGTGACAGCTGTAGCAAATCAGTGGTAGAGGAGACTGGTGGGGGTCCCTGGAGCACTGAAGGATTGATAAGTGAGTAGATGCTAGCACATACTTAGCTGTCAATCCCCCGCAGCGCCTTCATAGCACTGACCGTGTGTCCTACCTGTTTATTTTTCTACTGCTGTAGCTAATCAGTGGTAGAGGAGACTGTTGGGGGTCCCCAGAGCACTGAAGGATTGATAAGTGAGTAGATGTTAGCACATACTTAGCTGTCAATCCCCCACAGCTCCTTCATAGCGCTGACCGTGTGTCCTACCTGTTTATTCTTCTACTGCTGTAGCTAATCAGTGGTAGAGGAGACTGGTGGGGATTCAGATGCTAGCACATACTTAGCTGTCAATCCCTCGCAGCTCCTTCATAGCACTGACCGTGTGACCTACCTGTTTATTCTTCTACTGCTGTAGCTAATCAGTGGTAGAGGAGACTAGTGGGGATCCCCAGAGCACTGAAGGATCGATAAGTGAGTAGATCCTAGCACATACTTAGCTGTCAATCCCCCGCAGCTCCTTGATAGCGCTGACAGTGTGTCCTACCTGTTTACCATTCTACTGCTGTCAGCATGTGACCACTGTAGATAATCAGTGGTGGAGGAGACTGGTGGGGTCCCGGAGGAGCAGCAGAGGATTGATAAGTGAGTAGATGCTAGCACATACTTAGCTGTCAATCCCCCGCAGCTCCATCATAGCGCTGACTGTGTGTCCTACCTGTTTACCATTCTGCTGCTGTCAGCATGTGACTGCTGTAGCTAATCAGTGGTGGAGGAGACTGGTGGGGACCCCGGAGGAGCAGCAGAGGATTGATAAGTGATTGATAAGTGAGTACATGCTATTTATTATTTTTTAAAGGACATATGCAAGAATCAAGAATGTGATGAAAAACTTTTTTAAAGGGGTACCCCACGAATTAGATAGAAAATACTCAATTGTTTATGTAACACTTCAGCATTCATCTGCTTCCCCTACAGGAGGAATACATCCGAGAGCAGATCGACTGGAGGGAAATTTCCTTTGTGGATAACCAGTCCTGTATAGATCTCATTTCTCAGAAGCCGTACGGGATCCTTCGGATCTTGGATGACCAGAGCGGATTCCCACAGGTAACGCTGCGTAATGTCATTTTACCAGGGTAAAGGATTATCTAGTTTTTATAGAACCAATAAAAGGTAAATAGTAGACAAGGGATCTATGAAGAAACCATAGCTGGGATGGATTGTTTAATGGGATCCATCACCTGCAATGGAAAGAATGGTCTACGTGGCCCCTCCATCGCAGGACCCTCCCGCACTGCGCCACCACGTACCACTTAGCTAAACCCATATCTAGCACTCACCTTTGTCTTTTAGGCCACAGATCACACCTTTCTCCAGAAGTGCCACTACCACCACGGCACCCACGAGCTGTACTGCAAGCCCAAGATGCCGCTCCCTGAATTCGGGATCAAGCACTTTGCAGGGAAGGTTACTTACCAGGTATGGCTCGTTTATCCCTGCACAATGGGGGCCATTTCATCATAGAAAGATCATTTTTTGTGTTTTTTTAGATACACAGCTTAGATACACAAAATAAGTATCACACATGATAGATTTGGAAGCCCTGAGACAGTAATATACATGAAGGGCTTAGATACACTAAGACTGTATCAAATACTATAGACCTTGATATAGGACAGTATCAGACATGATAGGCTTAGATACTCAAAAATGGTATCACACATCATAGATGCAGAAACACTAACAAGGTACAGGCTTAGATACACTGGGACAGTACCATACATTGTAAGCTTAGATTGAGACTGTATGAAATATGATAAGCTGACACTGTCCCATATTACAGGTTTAGATACTCTGAGACTGTATGATACGTGACAGGCTTAGATACAGCGAGACAGCTTGATTAGTGGAGATGCACAAAGAAAGTGTCAAACCTGGATACAGAATAATACATGATAGGTTATTCATGTGATAGGCTTAGATACTCTGGGACAACGTCATATATGATAGGCTTAGATGCATAGAGTCTGTATCATAGATAATAGACACAGATACTATGATATATTAGATATGGAAGGCTTAGATACACTGAGACAGCTCCAGACATGAATAATAATAATAATAATAATAATTTTATTCATTTATATAGCGCTATTAATTCCATAGCACTTTACATACATTGGCAACACTGTCCCCATTGGGGCTCACAATCTAGAGTCCCTATCTGTATGTCTTTGGAATCAAAAACTATTAACATTAAGCTTAGATACACTGAGACAGCTCCAGACATGAATAGGATCAAAAACTATTAAAATTAAGCTTAGATACACTGATACAGCATCACACATGGTAGGTTTAGATACACTGATATACCGTCACACATGATAGGCTTAAATACAGTGATGCAGTATCGCACATTATAGGCTTAGACACACTGATCCAGTATTGCACAGTATAGGCTTAGATACCCTGATGCAGCATCACACAGTATAGGCTTAGATATACTAATTCACTATCACACATTATAGGCTTAGATACACTGATGCAATATCATACATAATAAGCTTAGATACATTGATGCAGTATCACACAGTATAGGCTTGGATACACTGATGTAGTATCACACAGTATAGGCTTGGATACACTGATGCAGTATCACACAGTATAGGCTTGGATACACTGATGCAGTATCACACAGTATAGGCTTGGATACACTGATGTAGTATCACACAGTATAGGCTTAGATACACTTATGAACTATCACACAGTACAGGATTAGATACACTGATGCAGTATCACACAGTATAGGCTTAGATACACTTATGAACTATTACACAATATAGGATTAGATACACTGATGTAGTATCACACAGTATAGGATTAGATACACTGATGCAGTATCACACAGTATAGGATTAGATACACTGAGACAGCTCCAGACATGAATAGGATCAAATACTATTAAAATTAAGCTTAGATACACTGATACAGCATCACACATGGTAGGTTTAGATACACTGATATACCGTCACACATGATACGCTTAAATACAGTGATGAAGCATCGCACATTATAGGCTTAGACACACTGATCCAGTATTGCACAGTATAGGCTTAGATACCCTGATGCAGCATCACACAGTATAGGCTTAGATATACTGATTCACTATCACACATTATAGGCTTAGATACACTGATGCAATATCATACATGATAAGCTTAGATACATTGATGCAGTTACACACAGTATAGGCTTGGATACACTGATGCAGTATCACACAGTATAGGCTTGGATACACTGATGTAGTATCACACAGTATAGGCTTGGATACACTGATGCAGTATCACACAGTATAGGCTTAGATACACTTATGAACTATCACACAGTACAGGATTAGATACACTGATCCAGTATCACACAGTATAGGCTTAGATACACTGATGCAGTATCACACAGTATAGGATTAGATACACTGAGACAACTTCAGACATGAATAGGATCAAATACTATTAAAATTAAGCTTAGATACACTGATACAGCATCACACATGGTAGGTTTAGATACACTGATATACCGTCACACATGATACGCTTAAATACAGTGATGAAGCATCGCACATTATAGGCTTAGACACACTGATCCAGTATGAACTATCACACAGTACAGAATTAGATACACTGATGCAGTATCACATAGTATAGGCTTAGATACACTGATGCAGTATCACACAGTATAGGCTTAGATACACTTATGAACTATTACACAATATAGGATTAGATACACTGATGTAGTATCACACAGTATAGGATTAGATACACTGATGCAGTATCACACAGTATAGGATTAGATACACTGATGCAGTATCACACAGTATAGGCTTATATACACTTATGAACTATCACACAGTATAGGATTGGATACACTGATGTAGTATCACACATTATAGGCTTATATACACGTATGAAGTATCACACAGTATAGGATTAGATACACTGATGCAGTATCACACAGAATAGGCTTATATACACTAATGAACTGTCACACAGTATAGGCTTAGATACATTTGCATTGCTGAATGCTATCCCTGGATATTGCTCTATGGCATATTAATGCTATCCCTGGATCTTTATGATATACTAGAAGGTGGCCCGATTCTACGCATCGGGTATTCTAGAATTTACGTATTGTGTAGTTCATGTATGATTTTTGTTATATATATATATATATATATATATATATATATAGATGTTGTTGTGTGTAGTTACCAAGTGTTTGTGTAGGGGCTGTACATGTTCTGGGTGTTGTCTGGGTGTGACGGGGGGTGAGAGCGGTGTTGTATGTGTGTTGCGTGTGTTGCGTTGTTTGTGGAGCGCTGTGTGTCTGTAGCGTTGTGTGTGTGTTGCGCGGTTTGTGTGTGTGTGGTGTGTTTTGGGGGGAGGTATGTTTTGTGCAATGTGTGTGTTGTGCGGTATGTGCGTATATTTGTGTGTGCCGCGGTGTTTGTGTGTTGGGTGTTGTGTGTGTGCAGCGTTGTCTGTGTGTGTGGGTGTCTGTGTAGGGCAGTTGTTTGTGGTTCCCAGTGTGTGTGTGTGGTGTGTTGTGCAGTGCGCGCGCGTGTGTGTGTGTGTGTGTGTTGGGGGGAGGTGCGCACTCCCAAACGCGCTCCATCCCCCATGCAGCGCACTCCCCATCGTGCTCCATCCCCCATGCAGCGCACTCCCCATCGTGCTCCATCCCCTATGCTGCGCACCCCCCATCGTGCTCCATCTCCCATGCTGCGCACTCCCAAACGTGCTCCATCCGCCATGCTGCGCACTCCCAAACGTGCTCCATCCGCCATGCTGCGCACTCCCAAACGTGCTCCATCCGCCATACTCCGCACTCCCCATCGTGCTCCATCCCCGATGCTGCGCACCCCCCCATCATGCTCCATCCCCGATGCTGCGCACCCCCCATCGTGCTCCATCCCCCATGCTGCACCAGCATCAGCCTCTCTGCCCCCAGCATCAGCTTCTCTGCCCCCAGCATCAGCCTCTCTCCTCCCAGCATCAGCCTCTCTCCTCCCAGCATCAGCCTCTCTCATCCTAGCATCAGCCTCTCTCCTCCCAGCATCAGCCTCTCCTCTCTGTCCCCAGCATCAGCCTCTCTCCTCCCAGCCTTCCCCAGCATCAGCCTCTCTCCTCCCAGCCTCCCTCCTCCCACCCTCCCCCAGCATCAGCCTCCCTCTCCCAGCCTCCCCCAGCATCAGCCTCCCCCAGCATCAGCCTCTCTTCTCTCAGCCTACCTCTCCCAGCCTCGCTCCTCCCAGCCTCCCTCAGCATCAGCCTCCCTCTCCCAGCCTCCCCAAGCATCAGCCTCCACCAGCATCAGCCTCTCTCCTTCCAGCCTCCCCCAGCATCAGCCTCCGCCAGCATCAGCCTCTCTCCTTCCAGCCTCCTCCAGCATCAGCCTCCCTCTCCCAGCCTTCCCCAGGATCAGCCTCTCTCCTCCCAGCCTCCGTCCTCCCAGCCTTCCCCAGCATCAGCTTTCCCCTCCCAGCCTCCCTCAGCATCAGCCTTCCCCAGCATCAGCCTCTCTCCTCCCAGCCTCAGCCTCCCTCCTTCCAGCCTCCCCCAGCATCAGCCTCTCTCCTTCCAGCCTCCCTCAGCATCAGCCTCCCCTTCCCAGCCTTCCCAAGGATCAGCCTCTCTCCTCCCAGCCTCCCCCTCCCAGCCTCCCTCAGCATCAGCCTTCCGCTCCCAGTCTCCCCCAGCATCAGCCTCCCCAAGCATCAGCCTCCACCAGCATCAGCCTCTCTCATCCCAGCATCAGCCTCTCTCCTCCCAGCATCAGCCTCTCCTCTCTGTCCCCAGCATCAGCCTCTCTCCTCCCAGCCTTCCCCAGCATCAGCCTCTCTCCTCCCAGCCTCCCCCAGCATCAGCCTCCCCCAGCATCAGCCTCTCTTCTTCCAGCCTCCCCCAGCATCAGCCTCTCTCCTTCCAGCCTCCCCCAGCATCAGCCTCCCTCTCCCAGCCTTCCCCAGGATCAGCCTCTCTCCTCCCAGCCTCCGTCCTCCCAGCCTTCCCCAGCATCAGCTTTCCCCTCCCAGCCTCCCTCAGCATCAGCCTTCCCCAGCATCAGCCTCTCTCCTCCCAGCCTCAGCCTCTCTCCTTTCAGCCTCCCCCAGCATCAGCCTCTCTCCTTCCAGCCTCCCTCAGCATCAGCCTCCCCTTCCCAGCCTTCCCCAGGATCAGCCTCTCTCCTCCCAGCCTCCTTCCTCCCAGCCTCCCCCTCCCAGCCTCCTTCAGCATCAGCCTTCCCCTCCCAGTCTCCCCCAGCATCAGCCTCCCCCTCCCAGCCTTCCCCATGATCAGCCTCTCTGCTCCCAGCCTCCTCCAGCACGCCGTGCTCCTCTGCCGACACTCACACACCCGATCGCATCCACTCACACACACCCGATCGCATCCACTCACACACACCCGATCGCATCCACTCACACACACCCGATCGCATCCACTCACACACACCCGATCGCATCCACTCACACACACCCGATCGCATCCACTCACACACACCCGATCGCATCCACTCACACACACCCGATCGCATCCACTCACACACCCCCGATCGCATCCACTCACACACACCCGATCGCATCCACTCACACACACCCGATCGCATACACTCACACACACCCGATCGCATACACTCACACACACCCGATCGCATACACTCACACACACAGACACTGACGATATCGCACATACGCGCTCACACTCAAAACATCCGGAGATACCACATGCCTCTGGCCATGTGATCCTCCGTCAGGTCCTGGAAGGTCACAACAGCACAGTATCGAGGCCGAGAAGCAAGCGATATCGCCGGATGCTGTGAGTGTGTGGATGCGATGTGAGGTGTGTGTGAGGTGTGTGTGAGAGTGAGTGTGATCTGATGTGTGTGTATGTTTGTGTGTGTGCTGTTATGTGTGTGCGTGTGGATCTTCCGCCGCAGCAGGACCTTGATGCGCTTGTAACCATGCGAGCATGGTTACCAACGTATCCACACCACTCCCGTGCGAGCGGGGGCCGGGGTGGGGGGGGGGGGGGTTGGGTGGGGGGAGTACAGTACTCACCTCCGTGACAGCCGTGTCAGTTCGGGGAATGCGCGGGGGGAGGGAGGGGGCGGGGCCAGAGCTAGCGTGCAGTGCGTGAGGGAGGCGGGGCGTGGCCGAATTGCCAATGCCTGCAGGGTGCCGTGGCGAGAGGCCAATCTGTGGGGGGGCGGAGCCTGGGCGAGCGGCTGGCCAATCCGTGTGGGGGCGCAGCCTGGGCGAGCGGCCAATCCGTGTGGGGGGGCGGGGCCATGGCGAGCCCAGCGGCCAATCAGCTTTGTGTCACCGTAAGGACACAATTTTGGAGCATGACAGACAGACAGATAGACAGACAGATAGACAGACAGACAGACAGACAGACAGAATAAGGCAATTATATATATAGATAAGGATTATGTCTTTGTCTCCTAACTTCAGGTCCACAAATTTTTGGATAAAAATTACGACCAAGTGAGGCAGGACGTCCTGGACCTTTTTGTAAACAGTAAAATTAAGGTAAGGATATTCTGATAAATGTCATCATCATGTGAACTGTCTCCGATGGGTAAAACATCAGAGGCATGAAGCCGGAATTGGAAATTAATTAGATAAAAAATAGGACTATTCTGATTGATCCCAGGTTTCGCTTTCTTCGCTTCTTCAGGTGGTGGCCAATCTGTTTTTCAGCCACGCTCAGGTGCTGGCTCAGCAGAAAAGCATGATGGGTAAAAGCAGTACCATGACACGCAAGATCAAAGCCCAAACTGTAGCCGCAAAATTCCAGCAATCTCTGCTGGAACTGGTGGAGAAGATGGAGAGGTATGAAGCAGTGGTGTCACCTGTGGGGTTAGTGAGCAGCTAACGGACTTCCCCTTTAAGATTCCAGCTTTCTGCTGCAAAATGCAATATTTACCAGGGTCCATTTATGGCAGCGCTATCCTCTTAGGCATCAAGGCCCAAGTGCAGCTGCAGCCTCTGAATCCTCAGAAGATAGGACCACCAAGATGGCACCAGGCCTATCACACAGGGTATCCCATCAAGTCCTTGTGCCCCCTTCTTTACGCACCCCAATTTCTCAAAATATGCATAGGCCGACACCAAACACTTATAAACCATTCTTAAGCTATCCTCAGTGGCACAGTCCTCACACTGTATAGCAGTTTTAGCTCCTTAGCACAGAGGGAGCACTATAATCACAGGTGAATCGCATTCCCCATCTAAGATTTATATGTCTATTCCTTACAGGTGCAATCCGTTTTTTGTCCGATGCCTCAAACCTAACAGCAAAAAGGTGAGCGAAATCTGTTGATTGTGGAAAAATGTTTCAGAAACATTGGTATAAATGATCCTATTATTGTTTTAAACTGTTTAAATGCTGCCTGGAGCCTGTGAGTCCTGCTTCCCCCGCCCACTCATAGAGAAAGCCTGTGAGTCCTGCTTCCCCCGCCCACTCATAGAGAAAGCCTGTGAGTCCTGCTTCCCCCGCCCACTCATAGAGAAAGCCTGTGAGTCCTGCTTCCCCCGCCCACTCATAGAGAAAGCCTGTGAGTCCTGCTTCCCCCGCCCACTCATAGAGAAAGCCTGTGAGTCCTGCTTACCCCTCCCCCTCATAGAGAAAGCCTGTGAGTCCTGCTTCCCCCTCCCACTCATAGAGAAAGCCTGTGAATCCTGCTCCCCCTCCCCCTCATAGAGAAAGCCTGTGAGTCCTGCTTACTCCTCCCACTCATAGAAAAAGCCTGTGAGTCCTGCTTACCCCTCCCACCCATAGAGAAAGCCTGTGAGCCCTGCTTCTCCCTCTCACTCATAGAGAAAGCCTGTGAGCCCTGCTTCTCCCTCTCACTCATAGAGAAAGCCTGTGAGTCCTACTTACCCCTCCCCCTCATAGAGAAAGCCTGTGAGCCCTGCTTCTCCCTCTCACTCATAGAGAAAGCCTGTGAGCCCTGCTTCTCCCTCTCACTCATAGAGAAAGCCTGTGAGTCCTGCTTACCTCTCCCACTCATAGAGAAAGCCTGTGAGTCCTGCTTCTCCCTCCCACTCATAGAGAAAGCCTGTGAGTCCTGCTTCCCCCGCCCACTCATAGAGAAAGCCTGTGAGTCCTGCTTCCCCCGCCCACTCATAGAGAAAGCCTGTGAGTCCTGCTTACCCCTCCCCCTCATAGAGAAAGCCTGTGAGTCCTGCTTACTCCTCCCACTCATAGAAAAAGCCTGTGAGTCCTGCTTACTCTTCTCACTCATAGAGAAAGCCTGTGAGTCCTGCTTCCCCCACCCACTCATAGAGAAAGCCTGTGAGTCCTGCTTCCCCCTCCCACTCATAGAGAAAGCCTGTGAGTCCTGCTTCCCCCTCCCACCCATAGAGAAAGCCTGTGAGTCCTGCTTCCTCCTCCCACTCATAGAGAAAGCCTGTGAGTCCTGCTTACCCCTCACAACCATAGAGAAAGCCTGTGAGTCCTGCTTCCCCCTCTCACTCATAGAGAAAGCCTGTGAGTCCTGCTTCTCCCTCCCACTCATAGAGAAAGCCTGTGAGTCCTGCTTCCCCCTCTCACTCATAGAGAAAGCCTGTGAGTCCTGCTTCTCCCTCCCACTCATAGAGAAAGCCTGTGAGTCCTGCTTCTCCCTCCCACTCATAGAGAAAGCCTGTGAGTCCTGCTTCTCCCTCCCACTCATAGAGAAAGCCTGTGAGTCCTGCTTCCCCCACCCACTCATAGAGAAAGCCTGTGAGTCCTGCTTCTCCCTCCCACTCATAGAGAAAGCCTGTGAGTCCTGCTTCCCCCACCCACTCATAGAGAAAGCCTGTGAGTCCTGCTTACTCCTCCCACTCATAGAGAAAGCCTGTGAGTCCTGCTTACTCCTCCCACTCATAGAGAAAGCCTGTGAGTCCTGCTTACTCCTCCCACTCATAGAGAAAGCCTGTGAGTCCTGCTTACTCCTCCCACTCATAGAGAAAGCCTGTGAGTCCTGCTTACTCCTCCCACTCATAGAGAAAGCCTGTGAGTCCTGCTTACTCCTCCCACTCATAGAGAAAGCCTGTGAGTCCTGTTGCCTTCACAGACCTATTGATACCATTCCATTTATGAGTTTGTATCCTGGAAAAGAGCTGTCCCTCTGTATGGGTGGGTGAGGGGTGTCAGATCCAACACTGAGGATGGTTTATCCTATTAAAACTTGGAAATCCCCTTTAAGCTAACGTGCACAGTAGAAATCTATCCCTGCAGTATGTCATGTGTATATAGACTCCTGCACAGCTCTGCTCCCTCCTAGGAGCCTGGCCTGTTTGAACCTGACATTGTGACCAGTCAGCTGAAGTATTCCGGTATTCTAGAAACCATCAGAATCCGCAAAGAAGGCTTTCCTGTACGGATTCCCTTCCACATCTTCCTCAGCAGGTAAGGAGGTATTCAAGGGTGGAAAGGGGTGGTCTGAACAAGCAAATGTGCATGTTGCTAAAATCCTCTCAAATTGAGGAATTCCATAGTTTATTGTTCATTGCGTAGATTACCGACCACCTCTGCAGTCTACCAGAGGTGGCCAGTTTCCTAAGCAATGAGTGCGCGCTTGTAAGTGCTGCTCTGCAACTGGCCGGATTGTACGTCTGTGATGCTGCAGGGACAAAACTGCCTCCGTCAGCAGCCACAAAGCAAATATCTAACCATGTATCTCATCTCCAGGTATCGCTGTGTCATGGACCTCGGACGTAATATCCGTGCGGATGGCGCTATATGTGTCACTGTGCTAAGGAAACTATGTCCTTCTGCTCACCCCACCATGTACTGCATCGGAGTGAGCAAGGTGAATATATATGACTTTTTGCTTTTATTCCTACCTATTATACTTACCGATGGTACGAGCCATGGGCACAAACCTGCAGAAGTTGATCTTACACTATTTAGCCCCCCTCATCTATTAACCCCATTAGCCCCTCCTTGTGCAGTAGCCCCTCCTCATCTAATAGCTCCTCCTCATCTATTAACCCCTCCTCATTTATGAGCCGCTCCTCATCTATTAGCCCCTCTTCATCTACTAGTTGCCCCTTGTGTATAATCTCCTCCTCATCCATTAACCCCTCCTCATTTATTAGCCACTGCTCATCTATTAGCGTTTACTCATATATTAGCACCGCTTGATCTGTTAGTCCCTCCTTATATATAAGCCCCTCCTTGTGTATAATCCCCTCCTTGTGTATAAGCCCCGCCTCATTTGTTAGCCCCTCCTCATCTATTTGCCCATCCTCATTTATTAGCCCCTCCTCATCTGTTAGCCCGTCCTCATCTATTAGCCCATCCTCATTTATTAGCCCCTCCTCATCTATTAATTCCTCCTCATTTATTAGCCCCTTCCTATCTATTAGCCCCTACTCATCTATTAGCCCCTCCTCATCAATTAGCTCCTCCTCATCTAATAGCCCCGCCTCATCTATTAGCCCCTCCTCATCTATTAGCCCCTCCTCATCTAATAGCCCCTCCTCATCTATTAGCCCCTCCTCATCTATTATCCCCTCCTCATCTAATAGCCCCTCCTAATTTATTAGCCCCTCCTCATCTATTAGCCCCTCCTCATCTAATAGCCCTTCCTCATCTATTAGCCCCTCCTCATCTATTAGCCCCTCCTCATCTAATAGCCCCTCCTCATCTAATAGCCCTTCCTCATCTAATAGCCCCTCGACATCTAATAGCCCCTCCGCATCTAATAGCCCCTCCTCATCTAATAGCCCCTCCTCATCTATTAGCCCCTCCTCATCTAATAGCCCCTCGACATCTAATAGCCCCTCCTCATCTAATAGCCCCTCCTCATCTAATAGCCCCTCCACATCTAATAGCCCCTCCACATCTATTAGCCCCTCCACATCTAATAGCCCCTCCTCATCTAATAGCCCCTCCACATCTAATAGCCCCTCCTCATCTAATAGCCCCTCCTCATCTATTAGCCCCTCCTCATTTATTAGCCCCTCCACATCTATTACCCCCCCCTCATCTAATAGCCCCTCCACATCTAATAGCCCCTACACATCTAATAGCCCCTCCTCATCTATTAGCCCCTCCTCATTTATTAGCCCCTCCACATCTATTAGCCCCTCCTCATCTATTAGCCCCTCCTCATCTATTAGCCCCTCCTCATCTATTAGACCCTCCTCATCTATTAGCCCCTCCTCATCTATTAGACCCTCCTCATCTATTAGCCCCTCCTCATCTTTTAACCCCTCCTCATTTATTAGCCCCTCCTCATCTATTAGCCCCTCCTTATCTATTAGCCCCTCCTCATCTATTAGCCCCTCCTCATCTATTAGCCCCTCCTTATCTATTAGCCCCTCCTCATCTATTAGCTCCTCCTCATCTATTAGCCCCTCCTCATCTATTAGCCCCTCCTCATCTATTAGCCCCTCCTCATCTATTAGCCCCTCCTCACCTAATAGCCCCTCCTCATCTAATAGCCCCTCCACATCTAATAGCCCCTCCTCATCTATTAGCCCCTCCTCATTTATTAGCCCCTCCACATCTATTAGCCCCTCCTCATCTATTAGCCCCTCCTCATCTATTAGCCCCTCCTCATTTATTAGCCCCTCCTCATCTATTAGCCCCTCCTCATTTATTAGCCCCTCCTCATTTATTAGCCCCTCCTCATCTATTAGCCCCTCCTCATCTATTAGCCCCTCCTCATTTATTAGCCCCTCCTCATCTATTAGCCCCTCCTCATCTATTAGCCCCTCCTTATCTATTAGCCCCTCCTCATCTATTAGCCCCTCCTCATCTATTAGCCCCTCCTCATCTATTAGCCCCTCCTTATCTATTAGCCCCTCCTCATCTATTAGCCCCTCCTCATCTATTAGCCCCTCCTCTTCTATTAGCCCCTCCTCATCTATTAGCCCCTCCTCATCTTTTAACCCCTCCTCATCTATTAGCCCCTCCTCCTCTCTTGAGATTCTTAGACCTTTTTTTCCTTGAAATGCAATTCGTCTCTCGGAAGGAAATCTGTCTCCAGAGTTCCCACCAAAATGCACCTCTCTGTACACGGCTGTTTTTGGGGTTCTTGCTCCTTACTAAATATTTGACTCATATTTTAGGAAATATTGAAATAGCAATGTCCTATAATAATATTGCAGAAGTGATAGTGAGAATAGTAAGTGCATATGTAGGGAATCAAATAAAAATAATAAATAAATAAATCTTTATTTTTATATAGCGCTAACATATTCCGCAGCGATTTACATACATCAGGAACACTGTCCCCATTGGGGCTCACAATCTAGAGTCCCTATCTGTATGTCTTTGGAGTGTGGGAGGGAAACCGGAGACCCCGGAGGAAACCCACGCAAACACGGGGAGAACATACAAACTCCTTGCAGAATACACGATGCCGGTGCCTTCCCCGCACACAGATCATCACATGCTACATTTTCCATCCGTTCTTTTATCCATTTCAGCTCTTTATGAAGGAGAATCTCTACCAGCAGCTGGAGAGCAAACGCGACCAGCTGATGAACAAGGCGGCCGTCACTCTTCAGCGCTACGGACGCGGCTACCTGACCCGCAAGCGTTACCGGACCCTCCGATACAGGATTATTCAGCTGCAGGCTCTGGCTCGTGGCTACCTGGCAAGGTACAAAAACTCTACTATACGTACATAGCAGATAATCATACAATGGATTTCAGCTTTCAAGACACTGTACCTATTTCTATAAGGGCGCTCGTATAATAGGGGCAGCCCGTGCCTTTGCTATAGAACCCCTTGGGGCAAGGGGCTTAGTTCAGGTTTAGCTTGGTTAAGGGCAAGCTGAAAAGATCGGGCAAGACCCGTCCAACAACGGAGAATGGAGGATGACTATTACCCCAAATGGGGGCATGTAAGCTTATAATCCAATGCATGGACGGGGCCCGACTGTAAATTGTTATAGAGCCCCATCGTCTCTTTGTGTGGCCACTACATTTGCACACACCTATATGAGGGTAAACACATCATTACTAGAGTGCTTTTCTTTTGTCTTTTTTTATTTACTAGCTGTAGTACCCGACATTGCCCAGGATAGTAACTAATCTCTCTCTCTCACTCTCTCTCCTACTCTACCACTTTCCCTCTCTCCTACTCTCCCTCTCTCCTACTCTACCACTTTCCCTCTCTCCTACTCTCCCTCTCTCCTACTCTACCACTTTCCCTCTCTCCTACTCTCCCTCTCTCCTACTCTACCACTTTCCCTCTCTCCTACTCTCCCTCTCTCCTTCTCTCCCTCTCTCCTACTCTCCCTCTCTCCTACTATCCCTCTCTCCTACTCTCCCTCTCTCCTACTCTCCTCTCTCCTACTCTACCACTTTCCCTCTCTCCTACTCTCCCTCTCTCCTACTCTCCCTCTCTCCTACTCTCCCTCTCTCCTACTCTCCTCTCTCCTGCTCTACCACTCTCCCTCTCTCCTACTCTCCCTCTCTCCTACTCTCCTCTCTCCTACTCTCCCTCTCTCCTACTCTCCCTCTCTCCTACTCTACCACTTTCCCTCTCTCCTACTCACCCTCTCTCGTACTCCATCACTTTCCCTCTCTCCTACTCTCCCTCTCTCCTACTCTCCCTCTCTCCTACTCCCCTCTCTCCTACTCTCCCTCTCTCCTACTCTACCACTTTCCCTCTCTCCTACTCTCCCTCTCTCCTACTCTACCACTTTCCCTCTCTCCTACTCTCCCTCCCTCCTACTCTACCACTTTCCCTCTCTCCTACTCCCCCTCTCTCCTACTCTACCACTTTCCCTCTCTCCTACTCCCCCTCTCTCCTACTCTACCACTCTCCCTCTCTCCTACTCTCCCTCTCTCCTACTCTACCACTTTCCCTCTCTCCTACTCTCCCTCTCTCCTACTCTACCACTTTCCCTCTCTCCTACTCTCCCTCTCTCCTACTCTACCACTTTCCCTCTCTCCTACTCTCCCTCCCTCCTACTCTACCACTTTCCCTCTCTCCTACTCCCCCTCTCTCCTACGCTACCACTTTCTCTCTCTCCTACTCTCCCTCTCTCCTACTCTACCACTTTTTCTCTCTCCTACTCCCCTCTCTCCTACTCTACCACTTTCCCTCTCTCCTACTCTCCCTCTCTCCTACTCTACCACTTTCCCTCTCTCCTACTTTCCCTCTCTCCTACTCTACCACTTTCCCTCTCTCCTACTCTCCCTCTCTCCTACTCTACCACTTTCTCTCTCTCCTACTCTCCCTCTCTCCTACTCTAACCACTTTCCCTCTCTCCTACTCTACCACTTTCTCTCTCTCCTACTCACCCTCTCTCGTACTCCACCACTTTCCCTCTCTCCTACTCTCCCTCTCTCCTACTCCCCTCTCTCCTACTCTCCCTCTCTCCTACTCTACCACTTTCCCTCTCTCCTACTCTCCCTCTCGCCTACTCTACTACTCTCCCTCTCTCCTACTTTCCCTCTCTCCTACTCTACCACTTTCTCTCTCTCCTACTCTCCCTCTCTCGTACTCTACGACTTTCCCTCTCTCCTACTCTCCCTCTCTCCTACTCTACTACTCTCCCTCTCTCCTACTCTCCCTCTCTTCCACTCTCCCTCTCTCCTACTCTCCCACTCTTCCACTCTCCCTCTCTCCTACGCTCCCACTCTCCTACTCTACCACTTTCTCTCTCTCCTACTCTCCCTCTCTCCTACTCTACCATTTTCTCTCTCTCCTACTCTCCCTCTCTCCTACTCTACCACTTTCTCTCTCTCCTACTCTCCCTCTCTCCTACTCTACCACTTTCCCTCTCTCCTACTCTCCCTCTCTCCTACTCTACCACTTTCCCTCTCTCCTACTCTCCCTCTCTCCGACTCTACCACTTTCCCTCTCTCCTACTCTACCACTTTCTCTCTCTCCTACTCACCCTCTCTCGTACTCCACCACTTTCCCTCTCTCCTACTCTCCCTCTCTCCTACTCTCCCTCTCTCCTACTCCCCTCTCTCCTACTCTCCCTCTCTCCTACTCTACCACTTTCCCTCTCTCCTACTCTCCCTCTCGCCTACTCTACTACTCTCCCTCTCTCCTACTCCCCTCTCTCCTACTCTCCCTCTCTCCTACTCTACCACTTTCCCTCTCTCCTACTTTCCCTCTCTCCTACTCTACCACTTTCTCTCTCTCCTACTCTCCCTCTCTCGTACTCTACGACTTTCCCTCTCTCCTACTCTCCCTCTCTCCTACTCTACTACTCTCCCTCTCTCCTACTCTCCCACTCTTCCACTCTCCCTCTCTCCTACTCTCCCACTCTCCTACTCTAGCTCTCTCCCTTTTTATCCCACTCTTCCTCTTTCCTACTTCCCCCTCACCCTCTCTCCAACTTTCCCTCTCTCCCTCTCGCCAACTCTCCCTCTTTCTCCCACTCTTTTTCTCTCCCACTCTCCCTCTTTCTCTCACTCTTTTTCTCTCCCACTCTCCCTCTTTCTCCCACTCTTTTTCTCTCCCACTCTCCCTCTTTCTCTCACTCTTTTTCTCTCCCACTCTCCCTCTTTCTCTCACTCTTTTTCTCTCCCACTTTCCCTCTTTCTCCCACTCTTTTTCTCTCCCACTCTCTCTCTTTCTCTCACTCTTTTTCTCTCCCACTTTCCCTCTTTCTCCCACTCTTTTTTCTCCCACTCTCCCTCTTTCTCCCACTCCTTTTCTCTCCCACTCTCCCTCTTTCTCCCACTCTTTTTCTCTCCTACTCTCCCTCTTTCTCTCACTCTTTTTCTCTCCCACTTTCCCTCTTTCTCCCACTCTTTTTCTCTCCCACTCTCCCTCTTTCTCCCACTCTTTTTCTCTCCCACTCTCCCTCTTTCTCTCACTCTTTTTCTCTCCCACTTTCCCTCTTTCTCCCACTCTTTTTCTCTCCCACTCTCCCTCTTTCTCCCACTCTTTTTCTCTCCCACTCTCCCTCTTTCTCCCACTTTCCCTCTCTGCCTCTTTCTCCCACTCTTCCTCTCTCCTACTCACCCACTCTCCCCCTTTCTCCCACTCTCCCTCTCTCCTACTCTCCCTCTCTCCTACTCTCCCTCTTTTTGCCACTTTTCCTCTTCCACTCTCCCACTCTCCCTCTCTATCCCTCTCTATCTCTCTCTCCCTCTCTCCCACTCCCCGTCTCACCTTCGAATTCATATTAACTGACACATATGCTGTCTTATACTAAGAACGTCCTTCGTTGCCTACAGCAACTGATCAGACCTATTCATGACCTGTAGTAAAATAAAAGCATAGCTGATAAATATCAAGGCTAACTGTCAAAATAGCCAATATATTACGTCACACATCCAAACAGTAAGCAAACGGGACTTTTTTGGTGAATAACTGTAAAGTGCAGGGTTAAAATTTCCCCTCAAAACATAGTCTATGATGTTCCCTTATTCAAATGGGGTGTCTGTACAAAATTTTATGATTGTAAATGCGACTGTGCGGATTCCTTTAGTGGACACACATACATACAGTACACACACACACACACACACTCAGTTATATATACAGATATATAGATTTTGCTTTTTGTTTATTTATTTATATTTATGTGACTTTTTTTTTCTTTCTTCAAGGCGTAGGTTTCACAACTGGAGAAAGAGCATGCTGAAATTTCGAGCTTTGGTCCACATGTACGTGAATCGGAGAAGATTCCTGAGGGTAAGACACCATTACTGTCAGTCACCTTAATGCTTTATTGCTGTGGTCCAACCTTGGATAAATCCATCATTTATGACAATGAGGGTTCTTCGTTCTTGGAGAAAAAGGTGCCCAGGCATGTGGGACAATCTCCATACGTCTGCAATATCACGGGTGGTTGTTGTGATGACCCCAGGAGGGGCGCAAAATAGAAATCCTTCCTTTATACATTTTCTTCCTTTCTTTGTCGCTCTATTGGGAGACCCAGACAATTGGGTGTATAGCTACTGCCTCCGGAGGCCACACAAAGTATTACACTTAAAAGTGTAAGGCCCCTCCCCTTCTGGCTATACACCCCCCGTGGGATCACGGGCTCCTCAGTTTTCATGCTTTGTGCGAAGGAGGCTAACATCCACGCATAGCTCCACTGTTTAGTCAGCAGTAGCTGCTGACTATATCGGATGGAAGAAAAGAGGGCCCATACTAGGGCCCCCAGCATGCTCCCTTCTCACCCCACTTTTGTTGGCGGTGTTTGTTAAGGTTGAGGTACCCATTGCGGGTACGCAGGCTGGAGCCCACATGCTGCTTTCCTTCCCCATCCCCTTAGGGCTCTGGGTGAAGTGGGATCCTATCGGTCTCCAAGCACAGGAGACCGTGCTCCGTCCACAGCCCCTGGGAATCTGCTGGACGTGGAGATGAGTATCGTCAGGGACAGGGCCCTGCTACATTAAGGTACTCTGGGTCCCCGTACAGATCGCGCACACACACCAGCATTGCTGGGTGTGTTAGTGCGCCGGGGACAGCAGCGCGGCGCGCTGGTGCTTTACTCACTGCAGCTTTGCTGAGTGAGTTTCTGTATTAGGAACTGCCGCGCCGGCCGCTGCTGGCGGTTTTTTACACTGCGGTGCGGCTGGGACTTGTGGTGCGCCGGGGACTTCTGCGCTGGCCGTGCTTATACGACGGCCGCGCTTATAAATCGAGTCCCCGGCTTTTGCGGCCTAGTTCCGTTTCGTTCCCGCCCCCAGGCCTGCCAGTCAGGGGAAGGGCGGGACGCTGGTCAGAACGTCAGCGCCGAGGGCTGGAGTCTGCTTAGCATACTCCAACCCCCCTCACTAGGCACAGTGGGACGCTAGTTTCCCGCACTTTGTCTGGGGCACGCCCACGGCCCGCCCCTCTTCACAGGACGCCGGCAGCCATTCCTGTTTGCAGTCTGAGTGGAGAGGGGACACGAGCTCTGGGAGATCCAGGCACGGGATTCTGGCGGTCACACACCCGCTTTTCAGCGGGCGGTAAGCAGCCCTCGAGGGCTTACCCCACTAGTGCCGCAGTGTTCATTTGTACTTTATGCTTGTATGCTATACATTGCATTGTACGGTCGCTATTCTTGGCTATATACCCTCCTAGATTGCTAGACAACAGCATGTCGTCCGCAAAAAGCAAAGGGGCCAAGACACAGGCTTTCTATGCTACTTGTACCGCATGTAAGGCTATTCTACCGGCAGGTGCCACTGACCCCCATTGTGTGCAATGTTCGGCCCCTGTAGCACTTGCTCAGCCGGGGCCTCTGCTAGAGGTGGCCCAAGGAGAACCACCTGTGAACACTGTCCAGGTGGCAGGGACGGAGTTTGCAGTTTTTGCTGATAAACTGTCGGTGACTATGTCTAAAATCCTTGAGACTTTGCAGTCCAGACCGGTAACTCAGACCATGGGCACTGTTGATTCAATGCTCCCTGGTTCCCCTCTTTTGGAACACATCCGTGCTCCGGGGGGGGTCCCATGCATCCCGGGGTGATGGCTCTGACACGGACGACAGTCCCAGACAGCCTAAGCGAGCTCGCTATGAGCGGCCCTCGACTTCATCACACTGGTCAGGGTCCCAGCAGGAGGACTCTCTGTGTGATGAGGCGGAGGTAGCTGATCAGGATTCTGATCCTGAGACCGCTCTCAATCTGGATACACCTGATGGGGACGCAATGGTGAATGATCTCATAGCGTCCATCAATAAAATGTTGGATATTTCTCCCACAGCTCCTCCAGTGGAGGAGTCAGCTTCACAGCAGGAGAAATTCCATTTCAGGTATCCTAAGCGTAAATTGAGTACTTTTCTGGACCACTCTGACTTTAGAGAGTCAGTCCAGAAACACCACGCTTATCCAGATAAGCGTTTCTCCAAACGTCTTAAGGATACACGTTATCCCTTTCCCCCTGACGTGGTCAAAGGCTGGACCCAGTGTCCAAAGGTGGATCCCCCAATCTCCAGGCTTGCGGCTAGATCCATAGTTGCAGTGGAAGATGGGGCTTCACTTAAAGATACCACTGACAGACAGATGGAGCTCTGGTTGAAATCCATCTATGAAGCTATCGGCGCGTCGTTTGCTCCAGCATTCGCAGCCGTATGGGCACTCCAAGCTATTTCAGCTGGTTTGGCGCAGATTGACACTGTCACACGTACATCTGTTCCGCAAGTAGCGTCCGTAACCTCTCAAATGTCTGCATTTGCGTCTTACGCTATTAATGCTGTCCTGGACTCTACAAGCCGTACGGCAGTGGCGTCCGCCAACTCCGTGGTTTTACGCAGAGCATTGTGGTTAAGGGAATGGAAGGCAGATTCTGCTTCCAAGAAGTGCTTAACCAGTTTGCCATTTTCTGGTGACAGACTGTTTGGGGAGAGATTGGATGAAATCATTAAACAGTCCAAGGGTAAGGATTCATCCTTACCTCAGCCCAGACCAAATAAACCCCAACAGAGGAAGGGACAGTCGAGGTTTCGGTCCTTTCGAGGCTCGGGCAGGTCCCAATTCTCCTCGTCCAAAAGGACTCAAAAGGATCAGAGGAGCTCAGATTCTTGGCGGGCCCAGTCACGCCCAAAGAAAGCAGCCGGAGGAACCGCTACCAAAGCGGCTTCCTCATGACTTTCGGCCTCCTCTCTCCGCATCCTCGGTCGGTGGCAGGCTCTCCCGCTTTGGCGACATTTGGCTGCCACATGTCAAGGACCGTTGGGTGAGAGACATTCTGTCTCACGGGTACAGGATAGAGTTCAGTTCTCGTCCTCCAACTCGATTCTTCAGAACTTCTCCGCCTCCCGGCCGAGCCAATGCTCTTCTGCAGGCGGTGTGCTCTTTAAAGGCAGAAGGAGTGGTGATCCCTGTTCCTCTTCAGGAGCAAGGTCACGGTTTTTACTCCAATTTGTTTGTGGTGCCAAAAAAGGACGGGTCTTTCCGTCCTGTTCTGGACCTAAAACTGCTCAACAAGCATGTGAAAACCAGGCGGTTCCGGATGGAATCCCTCCGCTCCGTCATCGCCTCAATGTCTCAAGGAGATTTCCTAGCATCAATAGACATCAAAGATGCTTATCTCCACGTGCCGATTGCTCCAGAACACCAGCGTTTTCTACGCTTCGTTTTAGGAGACGAACACCTTCAGTTCGTAGCCCTGCCTTTCGGTCTGGCGACAGCCCCAAGGGTCTTCACCAAGGTCATGGCAGCAGTAGTAGCAGTCCTGCACTCTCAGGGTCACTCTGTGATCCCTTACTTGGACGAGCTACTTGTCAAGGCACCCTCTCAAGAGGCATGCCAACACAGCCTGAACGTTGCGCTGGAGACTCTCCAGAGTTTCG